>NW_025721174.1:300000-424165 GCF_922984935.1 Meles meles | reverse complement strand
CCCCTTGCAGGACCCTCTTTTTCAGATTCCTCATCGATGGTCCTTCAACCTGAGCCCAGTTGTCAAAGTGCTGATGAGTCTCGGGTTTGGACTCTGTGTCTTACATTCTTTGGTTCTCTGACTTGTAGGCCCTGTACTCACATCCTTGCTAGACTTCCTCCCCCTTCAGTGAACCTGCTTCCTGCCAGCCCTGCCTGACCCCAGTGTCTGCTTCCCCCTCAGAACACCATACATCTGAAATTGTTGACGTCAGGGATGGATGGATAGAGGTCTAAAATCTTCCATGATTGCGGGCTCTAGGTCCATTCCTTCACCTCACTATCATCCAGGAAATGTTGACAGTAAAAAGATATTCAAAAATGCCCAGAGGAATGTTTTTTTTTTTTTTTAAGATTTTATTTATCCATTTGACAGACAGAGATGATAAGTACGCAGAGAGAGAGATGGAAGCAGGCTAACCGCCGAGCAGAGAGCCCGATGCGGGGCTCAATCCCAGGACCCTGAGATCATAACCTGAGCTGAAGGCAGAGGCTTTAACCCACTGAGCCACCCAGGTGCCCCGGAATATTTTTTTTAAAGAAGAAAAGCAAATCATTGAAGGAAGGGTAGTTGATACATGACATAGTGAAAATATGAAAGAAATCCATGCACCCAGACTATGGACCTTACCTTCCAAGGAAGCATTTAAGGAATGTGGTCAGTTTTCTTTTTCTGTCTTTGGTCATATTTCCTTGTTTGCACATCATCTTGTAGAGTTTCTCACCCTGTTCTGAGATCACTACCCAGGTGTCTTGCTCCATTCCTAATTTTAAACCTATCGAAAAGGAAACCAAGGACAGGTAACTGAAAAAGTCTCCTCACTCACTCTTGCCTGCATGAGACCAAAATTTATTGCACATCAAGCATGGGCAGGGGGTTGCAGATACAGAGCTCTCTACCACAGGGCACCTGGGTAGCTCAGTCAGTTAAGTGCCTGCCTTTGGCTCAGGTTATGGTCTCAGTGTCCTGGGATGGAGTCCTGAATCGAGCTCCCTGCTTAGCAGGGAGTCTGCTTCTCTCTCTCCCTCTGCCCCTCCCAATGTGCATTAGTTCTCTCTCTCTCACACACACACACATAAATAAAACCATAAAAAAAAATACCTGAATTTGGAGCATAGGGGAAGAGAAGGGGTCAAAAGGAAGTTAATGGGTGGCTTTATCATCGGACCTACATAAATCACAAGATTTCTGTGATTTTTATTTTCAGTCTTCTAACTACAAAATTTTTTACTAGAATTTTTATTTTTTACAATGGAGGAGGAATTACCATTTGTCAGTAACAGAATAATTTTTATTTTTTTAAATCTTTTTTTTTAAGATTTTATTTATTTATTTGACAGAGAGAGAGATCACAAGTAGGCAGAGAGGCAGGCAGAGAGAGAGGAGGAAGCAGTCTCCCTGCAGAGCAGAGAGCCCGATGCGGGGTTCGATCCCAGGACCCTGAGATCATGACCTGACCCGAAGGCAGCGGCTTAATCCACTGAGCCACCCAGGCGCCCCCAGAATAATTTTTATTAAGAATAGAGCCTGTTAACATAAACAAATTAACAGAACATTCTTGTCTGCTTGCTTTGCTTTCGTTTTTCCCTTCCTTCTTTCCCTCCTTCCTTTTTCACTTCAGATTTATCTATACGCATAGCCATTCTGAAAAAATAAAGGTTCAACTTGATGAAACATTTATTTTACCTTTGAAATGATTTGCTATGCTATCTGAATTGATTGCTAGATTCAACAAAACTTAAAAGAATCAGCTATGTATTCATAATCTTTGTTTTAAATTTTTCTCACAGGCTCTCCATCCCAGGTCAATCAAAGGAGTTAAGTATTTGAAATGCTTTGGAAGTTCTCAAACAAATGTGTACTATGAATATTTTAATAGAAGTAGAAGTTTTGCATGTTCTTCAAGGGAAAATTTCTGAAGTTGGAAGAAACGGTTCTTTGTGTCCTGAAATTTTATCAGCAATGAGGTATTTTGCTCCTAAGTCTCTGGGAAAAAGGAATAACACTGCTTTTTGTCTTATCAGTTATTTGGTAAAGAAATTAGTAGTAACACAAGCATTTCTGTTTCCTAGCTGAATTACCTAGTAATACATGTCAGATAGGTATCAATGGCTTTAATGCCTTGTTCCCGCCTACAAAAAATCACTAAGTGAGAAATCCTGATAAATTGGTGGGGAAAAAAGATCAAATTGTACATGTCTACACACCCTCCTCCACGAATGTGTCACCTTACAGGGCCCGTATCACAAACAAGCATCAGTTTTTCAGACTCAGGATCCTCCCTTCCACAATCAGACCGAGATTAGCTGAGTGAAGCCAGCACTGCCTCTTAAAAGATCCCACAGTCCCACTAGTGCTACTCCTCTTTTAATCATACTCCAGGTAAAGAAAATCACAAGAACCACACGCAACCTGCAGTGATAAAATATTGAACTTATTTTAAAATGAACATAATGTATTCTTCCTATAGAATAACCGAGGAAACACAAGTTCATGTGCCAGGCTGATGCTCTTGACCCTGCATACCGAAGTCCTGGGCCAGTCACCCCTGTAAGCTGGGTCTTCCTTCCTTCCCTTCCTCCCTGGATTATTTGATCCTGGCCTTGCTCTCTCCACACCCTGCTGACTCTTCCTTCAATATTTCATCAGGCCATTCCTTACTTCAAAAGCCTTTGGTAGCTCACCACTGAACCAAGTGAAACCATGGAAGCTTGCTTTTGTGCTTCTCCTTAAACTGACCCCCCACCCTATCGAACAATGCCATTTTCGACTGCGTTCTTCTGTGGCCAGGCCACCCTTTGCAGCTTTTCTCCTTGTCCTGTCAATACTTACTTACAGTACTTACTTACAATACTTACTTACAATACTTACTTACTTACAGAACTTACTATTCTGCAGGCTGATGCTCCCATCAAGCAACCCAGCTCTGCTCTCTGCCACAAGCAACTCCTTCTTCCCTTTACAGTATACCCAAATCCTTCATGAAGCCTTGCCTAACCATTACAACCTGTGCATTCAGACTTCCCTTGGAAAATAAATGATTAAACTCAGAACTACACAAGTCAAGGCGCCTGGGTAGCAGTGAGTTAAACCACTGCCTTCAGGTCGTGATCTCAGAGTCCTGGGATCGAGCCCCGCACGGGCTCTCTGCTCTGCAGAAAGCCTGCTTCCCTCTCTCTCTCTTTGCCTGCCTCTCTGCCTACTTGTGATCTCTGTCAAATAAATAAAATCTTAAAAAAAAAAAAGAGCTAGACAAGTCAGCATGAGATTGCATGTGGTCATTGCTTCGTGAACAGAAAGCAAGACTGTAACTGACTGTTAACACTCTGCCAAGTCAAGTAATAGGTTAATTGCTGCAGCAATATAGTATTTTGAAAGAATAGGTTATATCACCTAATAATTTAAATTGGAAAGACAGGGGATGCCTGGGCGTTGGTTAGGTGTCTGCCTTCGGCTCAGGTCATGATCCCAGGGTTCTGGGATCCAGCCCCACATCAGGCTCCCTGCCCAGCTGGGAGTCTGCTTCTCCTTCTGCCACTCACCCTGCTCATTTCCTCTCTCTCCCCTCTCTCTCAAATAGATAAAAGGTATCTCCAAAAAGATACGATTTTGTGAAGCAAATCTAGCATTATAGTAAACACTATTTAGTTTTTATTTAAATTCCAGTTAACATGTAGTATAATGTTAGTTTCAGGTGTACAATATAGTGATTCAACACTTTCATACAATACCCAGTGCCTCATTGCAAGTGCCTCCTTCATCCCCATCACTGATTTTACCCATCCCTTCACCTTCCTCCCCTTTGATAACCATCAGTTTGTTTCTAGTTCACCTCTTTCTTTCACCTATGATTATTTACGTGAACGCTATTTCTTGAAGGCAGGAATATTCTGTGCTTAGAATTTTGGATATATTCTCAAAGCAACCCTATGAATGAGAGGGTACTGTCCTCTTCGTTTTATGGATAAAAATACTTAAAGAGGATTCGTCATTGGTCCAAAGTTGTTTGCTCAGCATCAAAACCAGGAATCCTATCTCGCTTTGTCTACTTCTTAGCCTATATACCCATTTCTTGGTAAAAAAAAAAAAAATCTATTTGCTCTCTCAAATAGATAAAATCTTTATAAATAAATAAATTGAAAGGATAATGTTCCTTTTTAAAGTTTATGTGCTAGCCACTTTCTATCACTAATTTTAAAAATCATAAATAATTTTAAACATATGTGTAAACATGAATGTATACATACATACAACAGGCCTCAAAATGTATAAAGATCACAATGATATCCGTTACCAAATTACCACTTCTTTCAAAATAAGAATTAGTGATATAAAAATGGCTTCATAATTTCAATCAAGCACATTTTTAATAACTTCATTCTAAAATATAAATTTGAATTCAACTTATTTATTAAGAACAGAGGGGGAGGGGGCTATGGACATTGGGGAGGGGAGGCGAACCATAAGAGACTATGGACTCTGAAAAACAACCTGAGGGTTTTGAAGGGTCAGGGGTGGGAGGTTGGGGGAACAGGTGGTGGGTGATGGGGAGGGCACGTTTTGCATGGAGCACTGGGTGTTGTGCAAAAAGAATGAATACTGTTACGCTGGAAAAAAAAAAAAAAAAAAAAAAGAATTACACTGAGAAGGGGAATAGATTTGGGAAATAAAACAGAGTTCACTTTAAAAAAAAAAAAAAAAAAAGAACAGTAACATAGAGAGCATGGAAGGGGTGTGTGGGTGGCTCAATTGGTTAAGCATCTGCCTTCAGCTCAGGTCATGATCCGAGTCCTGGGATCCAGCCCCATTAGCCCACGGCAGGCTCCCTGCTCAGTAGGGAGTCTGTGTCTCCCTCTGCCCCTCTCCTCCATGCTCTCTCTCTCTTTCTCTAATAAATTAAATCCTAAAACAAAACACAGAAAAGCCCAACAGTGCTTTTCCTTAGTAGAAATTTAAAAATATTTTTTAATGAAAGAATAATTTATTAATGCCATATGCAGGAATTTGCAAACTTCAATGGATCTAAAATATAATTCTACAGGAAGTGTTAAAAAGGAATGGATTTAAAATTGTCATTCATTAAATGTAGAATATCCAAACTGAACTGTCTCCGGGCACCGATGTTTTTCCCAAAAAGAGAAAAATCCAAGGGGCAGCCCTGAACAACTCACTAATTACTTTGAAGTTATACAGTTTGCAAATTCCTCACTCTTAACTCAGCATAGTTTTACATAGAGAGATGAGGTTTTTCAAAAACTGATACTACTATAACTCTCAGTGGAAATACTGGTATCTTTTCTATAGTGTGAGTTTTAATGAGATGAAAGCTAGCCACGTACTGTATACTCAAGCTAGGAAATAGAAGAAACTGCCAAAAAATTTATTCAAAACATCAAGAAACTGATATCTAAACAATGTATTTAACCCTTATCCTGATGATCAATGGTGTGAATGCATAAATTTCTAGGAGAAATTTTAAAAAATTACAATTTACTCACATTATGAATAATTAATGCTGAAAAAAATTACTTTTTGGAATAAATCTTTGATTCTATCAAATAAGATTTTCTGGCATCCAAAATCATTTGACATTATTTATGGCAAAAAAAAAAAATTTTAAAGGTTGTAACAGATTTTTCCTTTTAAAACTAGAAGTGACCCCACTGACCTTTTTTCTTTTTTTTTTCTTTTTTTTTTTTTAAAGATTTTATTCATTTATTTGACAGAGAGAGAGAGATCACAAGTAGGCAGAGAGGCAGGCAGAGAGAGAGGAGGAAGCAGGCTCCCCGCAGAGCAGAGAGCCCGATGCGGGGCTTGATCCCAGGACCCTGAGATCATGACCTGAGCTGAAGGCAGCGGCTTAATCCACTGAGCCACCCAGGCGCCCCCCACTGACCTTTTTCAATTCCCAGGAACACTCCTTTAAATTAATAACATTGAAAATTTAACTGTATCAAGAAGGAACTAATATTTCTTGGTAGTCTTTTCAACATTGTAAAGTTATGCTACTTTTTTATTAAGAAAGTATTCAATAGCGCTTATACTGCAGTAGCATGGTTGTAAAGGTAATTATGGTTTGTCTATTTTATCGATGATTAAGTAACAATAAATATATCTTATGTGGATGATAAGACATGAAGACAAAGATGACTACAATTCAAAAAATGATTCTACTTAACTGAAAAGAGGATACAAAACTATAGAGGTTCATGTTTTTAAGCATTTCATTTTATTTTTTTTTTAAGATTTATTTATTTATTTATTTGACAGACAGAGATCACAAGCAGGCATAGAGGGAGGCAGAGAGAGAGGAAGGGAAGCAGGCTCCCTGCTGAGCAGAGAGCCAGATGCTGGGCTGGATCCCAGGACCCTGAGATCATGACCTGAGCCAAAGGCAGAGGCTTTAACCTACTGAGCCACCCAGGTGCCCCAGCATTTTAAAAATCTATGCATAAAAAGAAAATGGAAATATTTAAAAATTCTCATTTACTTCTTTTTAGGTGATGAAATTACCTAGTATTTGCAATTTATTTCTCTATTATTTCCAAATTTTCTCTAATAAGCAAAATTTAATTTAAAAAACTCAATGAGTTTAATATCTTTATTTTATTTTTTTTATCTTTAAATGGTCTAAAATATTTATATTGAAAATGACAGCTGAAATATTTCCTTAAGAAAATCAATTCACACTAAAGAACACCTTAAAGAATAAAAAATTTCCATCTTATTCAATTCACATTTGACCATTGTATTGAAATTTGTGGTTTGCCTAACTCCACTACAGACCACATTTTCTAAAGGTTACCATTTTGCCCTCTCTCCAACTACACAAATAAATTAGTTCTTAAGAAAGAATATAAATGACCTGTTGTTACTTTCCGAATGAATGTCTAAGCGTATACTATGAAAATTACCAAGGAAGTTAACTGCAGAAAGTTCAAAAGCTTTCTTAGGTAGGTCTTAAGTTGGATACTTTTTATGCATCATGTTCAAACTAATATCTCAGAAAGAATCTTCAAGGAATAATTAAATTAGAATTAACCAAAATGCGAGTTGGGTCTAGACAATGGAGGAATAGAAATTTGGAGACAAACTCATTGGCAACCATCTTCCTTCAACATAAGCAGTAATGGATAACATGGATATATTAAAACAAACAAATTTTCACATTTCTACATGTCATATCATTATTGCATTATTTTTTTGTATTCTAAGATATAAATGATGTAATTCAATTTATAAAACATTATAAGTAAGAGTGTAATCAAGTTTATTTTTCAAAAGATTTAAATAGTTACACACTGGCTAAAAGCTTAGTCTCATTCCAAACGCAATTATTTCTTCTGCAAGTTTTGAGCTAAATCATTGTGATCAGTGTCTGATGGAGTCCTTTACTTAGAAAAGTATTTTACTTATACCTACAGTATGCAAAAATACCTAGTATTTTTATAATATATTCAAATAGGCGGGGGAACATTTAAACTTGTCATCAAAAGTTTTAAGCATGGGGGCGCCTGGGGGCTCAGTGGGTTAAAGCCTCTGCCTTCAGCTCAGGTCATGATCCCAGGGTCCTGGGATGGAGCCCCGTGTTAGGCTCTCTGCTCGGCAGGGAGCCTGCTTCCTCCTCTCTCAAATATTCCAGAACTTTGGTATAGTGTGTCTAAGACTGGTCTTTAATCTTTAAATGTAACACAAAGTTAAAATATCAAGGTTTATAGATGAACATTTATAATAATGAATTATGTGGCTAAATGTGTTTGTAGTTGAATCACTGAACATTCAGGGGAGATTATTTTAAAAACAGGTTTTTTTAATTAAAGAGGAAAGATTCTAAGAAATGATTCAGGAGGATTCCAGAATACCTAGTCACTCAAAAGATTTCAATTAACTTGAACTATTCCATTTGACTCATTGACAAAAGTCTGCCTAATAATTTAATATACTGAAATAATTATTCATTTGTTCCATTTGTTGTACAGACACATCTGACAAAGTGAAGGCATAAATATTCACCAACTTCAGCGTCCCTCTCCTCCCCACCCCTGCAGTTAGATATCAGCCCTGAAGCAGGAGGAGTAGGTACAGGGAGGGGTCACAAGGTGCTGTCCCAGTCTTGAGTTCCTTCCTTGAAAGAGAATCTATATTCCTAGCTCATCTGTCTAAAGCCTCATCAGAACTTAGTAGTCCTTCATCCCTACTGAAAGAAACTAATTAAATAGATTAGTTAACCTCATTAGGGTTTGTCGGCCCAGGCCTTCACCATCTTGCACTCCTATGTTCATTATGAAAGTCACCTCTAAATGTCCTTTGCTAATAACCCTAAATAAATGCTACCAATTAGGGATTCAGGCCATATAGTATGCAAGTTGGCATCATAGAAAGCCAGGATAGAGAATAATGCCGAGAAGTTTAGTATGTAGATAATTGCTTATTCTCCCAAGTAGGACATATTATTGTGGTCTCTTGCAAAAGAGAGTTTCTTGTAAGTTGATACATCATACTTCAATCATTTTTAAAAAAGTTTTATTCACAGGCAAAGAATCGTGGTGTGGAATCTAACACTGGGTCCTATTTTCCAAAGCATTAATTTACTTTGTGATCTTGTGAGTTCTGTATAGGCTTTTAAATTTCTCTTGACCCATAGATAGTAACACTCAGTATGAAATTCCACTAAGTGTCTGATCAATATTGTTAACACTTGGCTTAAAAAGAGAGCTCTTCGGTCCCTTCAGAAGGTGGTTCTATTAAAGTATATCAACTGAAAAGCTTCTGCTTTGAAAATAATTTTGCTCTATGTTTTAATGGAGAATATTTGATATCCCAATTTTCTGATTTCCCTTCTAATTAATTGTTTTAGTGGTTATCAGATACACATTGCAGGAACGTTCATAATGGCAGAAAAACTAAAACAAACAAATAGAAACCTAAAGTCCACTGATAAGAGAGTGAGTAATTAAGTTGTTATCAATATAGTTGTGATAATATTCAACCAATGGAATATTATGCAACAGTTAAATGAATAAACTATTCCTATACATATGGATAAATAATTTACAAACTATATTGTATACAAAATATAAATTGCAGAAAGCAAAATACATTATCACACTTATAGAGCTCATTAACAAGCCAAACTAAGCCATATCATGCTTTATGTATTAACTATTATACATTATTTTTTTTAAATACTAGTTTCTCCTGAGATTAATAGCATTAGTAAATTCCAGAGCTGAGATTCCTAATCAGCACTCTTGTCTTTTGTGAATGTAAATCTAGAATTCAATTCATCAAGTCCCCAGGTTTTGCAGTTAAAATACTGTGGAAATTTGGAAAAGGTTCAGTTTACTCATACTCACTAAACAATCTTTAGAGCTTCAATAGTACTTGGTTAAGGGGATGAAGTATCCTAAAATGAAGGGACTAGATGGTATTAGTCTTACTACTTCAATTTGGGAAGTGAATAGACAATCATTTTTATGCAGTATTTCCATTTCTAGTCACTATGCATTTTGTCCATATTATATACCCATTAAGGATATTTGCTCAAAAACTAGGATTTTAGGGGCACCTGGATGGTTCAGTCAGTTAAGCGTCCAACTCTTGATGTTGGCTCAGGTCATGATCTCAGGGTCCTGGGACTAAGCCCCATGTCAGGCTCTGCACTTCAACGGGGAGAGTCTGCTTCTCTCCCTCTCCCTTTGCCCCTCCTGCTGCTCACTATCTCTCTCTCTCAAAAAAAAAAAAAAAAAAAAACCTTCAGGATTTTAATTTTACAAAATCTTTTCTGTTTACCAATTTAACAAGGAAAGTCATAAGACCATAAATGATATCATCACTGTACATGGCTAATCTTGCAAAAGCTTTGCACTTGAAAGCAGGCATGTATGAGATCAATTGTAATAAAAAAAAACTCATTCTCAAATGGATGCCTTTAATAACTGCACCTAGATGGATGTCTTAATTGACTTCATAGGTAAAATCCTTTCATGATGTATATCAAATCATCATGTAGTACAATTAAAATATATTACAATGTTACTTGTCAACTAGTCCTCAATAAAGCTGGATAAAAACAATTGTACCTAAACAACTTGAAGCACGTTATAATATCTTAATGAGTTATATACAAGTAAAATTAACAGCCTTTTCTACATCTTCCTGAAACGTATTTCTATGAGTCCCAATCTTGCTGCAAAATACAAAGAATTTAGAAGAGCATAGTAAAAAAAATAGTCAAAATGATTCATTTTCATATGTGGTAAAAAGCATCTTTTTAAAAAAAAAAAGCTCATTAAGGCAGGGATTAACAACAACTATCTTTTTTTGAAAGATTTATTATTTCTTTATTTATTTTAAAGAGAGAGAGCATGTGTGAGATTGGGAAAGGGCAGAGTCAGAGAGAGAGAAACTCAAGCTGACACAAATTTGATGCAGAGCCTGATATGGGGCTCAATCTCACAAACCTGAGATCATAACCGGAGTTGAAACCAGGAGTTAGACACTTAACCAACTGCACCACCCAGGCACCCCATAACTATCTTTTGACTTTAACCCTAACCTGTTCCCTTTCAGCAAGACACATGGGTAGTTCTATTCTTTCTCAGCATCACTGTATTTTTGAACTCATGTCTCCTGCTAGGGCATTCTGATACTATAATCCAAGAGGCAGAACTCCCATGTCATCAATACAGCTGCCAGCTCAGAGAACTTGCTCTTGACATCTTGTTCATTGACTTAGGAAATCCCATTTCAAAAGATGAAGAATGGCGTTCCCTTAATCTTGCCTCAGAAATCAGTCAGTTTTTGAGTTTCTCATTTTCATGTTACCAAAAATCTTTGGTTACACTGTCCTCATTTCTGAACCTAGAATAAACACTCATGCAAACCCAGCATCCTCAACCCATCTGTTTCACCTTTAAATTTCAGGAAGCCTTTTAGTACCTTTCAACTGAAAATAATGTATCCTAGATATGGTTAGGAAGAAGTAAAGAAAGGCTCAGGAAATTTCCCAATTAAGTTCAGCTTTATTATTTTGCTTAAATAACTGTAAAACATTTCACCAGAAGTTCAAGGAAACATCCTATATATTAAGTACCTCCTGAAGAAAAAATTATATCTCTACTTTAAAAAAAAAAACATGCATCAGTAACACTGCTACATTAAATTACTTAAACTAATGATAACTAAGCTATACCAGGAACTTGCATGGGTTTCATTCATTCACTTATTCATTCATTTATTCACTTATTCAACAAATACCTCTTGAGTGTCTATTACATGGTACATGGCAGGTCCAGTCTCTGGGGAAATAGCACAGAATAAGTAGCAAGACCAGTATTCTCATTGATTTTACCGTCTAATCCAGCAAAGGTGGCAACAAATAAATAAATAATGAAGAAACTATTAGCAAGAATGTTCTAGGTATTGATATAAAATTGCCGGGAGGCTATACTAGATGGGGAAATCAAGGAAAATATTTCCAAGGAAGGGGAGGAAATGACTGGGAAACAGCACTGGGAAACACGGAAGACATATTCACCTTTCCTACAGAGCCTGAGGCATGTTGGGTAGCAACAGAAAATTTTTTTTTCCTCCAAAAGCTTCCTGGGAAGGTAGTGTTATTGAACGACAGTCACATTTCAGTCAGGTTTTACAAGAAGGTAACGAGAAGAATCAGAAAACAGGCTAAGAGTATGTGAATTTTACTGAGGAGATCCTGAGTTCCCGGGAGCACAGAGGAAAAGGTTGAAACTGTGAGACTGATAATTTCTTTTTTCTTAAAAAATATTTTCCAAGGTTAATAAGTTATTTCTGAAGTAGTACCTGTTTATCACCTTACCTGTCTTTCCTTTTGCAATACACCAGAAGATTATCAAAAAGAAAAAACACCCGTTCTTGAATATTTCCAGAAGAAATTTTCAGCAAGACGCCACACATTAGCATCTCAGTGCAGATGTCAGTGATCTTGGATCCCTAGGTTAAAAAGAAGAAAAAGAGAGAGAGAGATATGATGTCTGATTACTTAACAGAAACTTTTGTGTGTAATTCTTTTTCTCATTAAAAGTCTGTTTTTATTTCAAGATACAATATACGGACAGAATAAAAGTTGAAACACCATAAATATTTATACACTGGATGGAGGTCTCTTTTCCTCCCAGACTCCTCCTCATCAGTCTCAGCAGATACAACTGTGGTTAGGAGACTCTGGGTCTTCTTTTAGCTTTCTTACACATGCAGGCATACATAAGCATGGATGATACATGTTACCGATGCTCTTTTATAAGGAGATGATTTCAAACTGATGCATAAAATTCATGTCTCTAACACTTCTCTCCCCCTCCTCTCTTCCCCTGGTGTGGGAAAAGAGCTCCACGGATATATCACAAAGTACATTAAATTCTCTAAATTTTTAACGGGTCTCAACTCATTTATCCACTCCTTGGATGGAGAGAAGAAAAAAGAAGAAATTAAAGAAAAAAAAAACTATTTAAAGAGAGCAACCTTCCATACAGCTTTAACCCAAGGTAAAAGTTAGCATAGGTACACTTGTTCCTTAAATAAGCCTTCACTGAGTGCATGCTGAGCTCAGATGACTAGTGACAAAACTAAGTCTTCACACAAGAACTAACCACTGAGAGGACACACAGATGGAAAGAACCTGAATCATGAACAGAGGAAAGCTGCCCAATGAAGCAGAGTACAAGCATTGGATGGTTGTGTGAGCTGATTAAAAGTCTGTCCTTTGAGCCATTATAAAAGTGGAAGTGCATTTGTTTCTACATCCTAAACTATCACAACTAATGCACTGAGTTAGACAAAACAAAAAACAAAAAAAAAATTTTTCAGTAGATGGCTGATAAGCATGCTCTGTTTTCAATATGTCTGGTCCTTAAATCTAGGGATAAATATCTGATTCTTTTTCAACTCATGCTTTTATTTTTGTTTTTGATATTTAAAAATCAGACCACGGATTGTAAATTTCATATTTCCACAGTAATCATTGATACGGTTTATCTGATTATAAAAATTTAAATTACAGTGATAACTCATACATGTCAGTAAGAAATTTCCCAAATGGGAAGTTAAGAGAATGTGATTGTGCTGAGTATCTGCATTACAAACACATTTTATTTATTTTTTATTTTTTACTAACTTTATTTTTTTAAAGATCTTATTTATTTGTCAGAGAGAGAGAGAGACAGAGAGAGCACAAACAGGGGGAGCAACAGGCAGAGGGAGAAGCAGACTCAATCCCAGGACCCTGGGATCATGATCTGAGCCGAAGGCAGGGGCTTAAATGAGTGAGACACCCAGGCATCCCTACACACATATTTTATTTTTTGTTTTTATATTTAACTTAAATTTAAAAAAAAAATAATTTTAATTCCAGGAGAGTTACCAAACAGTGTTATAGTAGTTTCAATTGTATAATATAGTGACTCAGCAAGTCCATACCTTATTCAGTGCCCATCACGATAAGTGTATTCTTAATCCCCCTCACCTCTTTCACACTTCCCCCGGACTCACCTCCCCTCTGGTGACCATCCATTACAAAATACTTTAGATTTAAGACATTTCCCTTTTTCTCGTCTTTCATCATAAAGGTGGACATATAAATAGAGATCCATCAAAAATTTATACAATTTCATATCCTTCCTCATGTGATAATTAAGTAAAAACTGTCATCAAATTCGAATATAAATCCCAATTTCAGTGGCAATGATTTCTTACTTAAGTACTATCCCTACCTCAGAAAAAAATTACGATAGAATACTATTAAAAATGGAAATAAGGAAACATCACATTGATTCTTGCACAAGGACCTATACAATGTTATGAAAGCGGTTTTATTGATAACAATTTTACGAAACGTACAAAATACGTCACGTTACATTATTTCTCATGGTAGCCCAAAAAAGTAAAGCAAAGAAGCTAAGTTTTTATCTAATTAAATGGGAGCTGCAAGGGAGGAGCAAGATGGGGGAGGAGTAAAAGACTTAAATATCATCAGGTCCCAGGGGTTCAGCTAGAGAGTCATCAAACCATTCTGAATACCTACAAATTCAACCGGAGATCAAGGAGAAGACGACCAGTAATTCTAAGAAGAGAAAACAGACCACTTCCAAAAGGTAGAACATGCAGAGAAGTGAATCTGAGGCAACAGATGGGAAGACAGACTGGGGGGAAAGGGCCAGCTCCCAGCAAGAGAGGGAGCAGCGGAGCACAAAAAAGGAACTTTTAGAAATCCACTCCACTGAGGGATGTCATTGTAGAGGCTAAGGGGTAGGGGGGTGGGGGTGGGGAGATCACTCGTGGGGATAGTATGGTCTCAGCACACACGGGGTCAAAAAAAAGACCAGGGGTGTCTGAGTGTGGCAAAGCTCCCAGGTATAGAGCAGGGAAAGCCGGCTGCAGAGACAGAGCCAAGGAGGGAGAACTAAGCTCAGGGTTACCTTAAACCATGATCCAAGGCATAGTTGGGCCACTACTCTCCCAGCAGGAACCCCACAAGGGGCAGATCAGGGGAGAACCCCCCTTCCTCCTCCAAGAGGAGCTGCGTAGGAGCACAGTGCCGGAATCAGCTGGGTTTGGAGACTCCAAATGGGGCCATTCCACAGAGATAGAAAAACTCAGTCACAGGATGGGTGAGCTTGGAGTGCAGCCAGAGACCAGGGAGACAGAGGGATTAACTGCTTTTCTCTGAGGGTACACTGAGCAGTAGGGCCCCCAAGCACTCAGCTCCTCCAGGGCCAGAAATTGAGAGGCCACCATCTTCATTCTGGTTCTCCAAAGCTATACAGAAAGTGTTCAGGAAACAAAAGCTCCCAAAAGCAAACACGAGCAGATTACTTAGCCTGGCCCCTGGCAAGGGTGGTGCAGTTCCACCTCAGGCAAGGACATCTGAGAATCATGGCAACAGGCCCCTCCCCAGTAGATGTGCAAGAACATCTAGCCAAGAATAAGTCCCCTACTCAATAAGAACTGCAGAACTCCAGAGCTAGGGGAAAGCAACCCATAGAATTCATGACTTTTTTACCATGATTCTTTAATCTTTGAAAGTTAACTTTTTAAATTTTGTTTTTTCCTTATTCTATTTGTAAAAATTTCCTCCATCTTATTTTAACTTTTTTAACTATTTTATCTTATCAATACCTTTTTAAAAATCTTTTTAAATTTTCATTGTTATACTCATATTCTATCCCTTCATTGTATTTAACTTTATTTTTTGGATATATACAGGATTTTTTTTCTTTAAAATTTTGGAACACAGATTCTTCTAATAGATCAAAATATACCCTAAATCTAGCACATGTCTTTGTTCTAGTCTCCAGCCTGATTACATTCTTTCCTCTTTTTTCCTCCTTTTTTAAAGAATTTATCATTTCCTGTTTTAGAATCTTTTTAAATTTTCAGCTTTACAGTCATATTTCATCCTTTCATCATGTTTACGTTATTTTGTCTGTTCTATTCACCAGTCTAATATATATAATTTTTTCTATTTTCTTTTTTTCCTCCTTTGTTTTCCTCCCAGTTTTGGGTCTCTTCTGACTTGGTTAGTATATAATTTTCTGGGATCACTGCCACCCTTTGTTCGAGAGAACATCTTTTTTATCTGGAAAAAATGACAAGGTGGAAAAACTCACCACAAAAAAAAAAAAAAGAGAGAGAGAGAGAGAGAGAACAAGAGGCAGTACCGGTGCCTAGGGATCTAATCGATACAAACATTAATAATATCTCAGAACTACAGTTCAGAATGATGATTATCAAGGTGCTAGTTTGGCTTGAAAAAAGCATGGAAGACCCTAGAGAATCCCTTTCTGGAGAAAAAAATCCCTTTCTGGAGGAATACAAGAATGAAAATCTAAGTTGAAATCGAAAAAAGATTTTAATGAGTTGTAATAAAAAAATGGAGGCTCTTACTTCTAGGATAAATGAGGCAAAAGAGAGAATTAAGTGATTTAGAAGACCAAATGATGGAGAATAAAGAAGCTGAGAAAGAGACAAACAACTACTGAACCACAAGGGCAGAATTTGAGAGATAAATGATACCGTAAGATGAAATAATATTGGGATAATTGGGATCCCAGAAGAAGAAAAAAAGAGAGAGGCAGAAGGTATTTTGGAACAAATTATAGCAGAGAATTAATTTCCCTAACTGGGTAAAGGGAATAAGCACCAAAATCCAGGAGGCACAGAGAACCCCCCTCAAAATCAATAAAAATAGGGGGGAAGGGAGTCGGGAGAGGGGGGTGGTGTTATGGACATTGGGGAGGGTATGTGCTATGGGGAGTGCTGTGAAGTGTGTAAACCTGTTGAATCACAGACCCGTACCCCTGGGGATAAAAATATATGTTTATAAAAAAATAAAAATAAATTTAAAAAATCAATAAAAATAGGCCCACACCCTATCATCTAATAGTAAATCTTACAATTCCCAGTGACAAAGAGAAAATCCTGAAAGCAGCCCAGGACAAGAGGTCTGTAAACTCCAACAGTAAAAATATTAGATTGGAAGCAGACCAAGCTACAGAGATCATGCCAAAAGGACTGGCATGATATAATCAGAGTAATATAATGAGGAAAATATGCAATGAAGAATACTATATCCAGTTAGGCTGTCACTGAAAATAGAAGGAGAGATAAAAAGCTTCCAGGACAAAGACTAAAAGAATTTGCAATCACCAAACCAGCCCTACAGGAAATACTGAAAGGGGTCTTCTAATCAAAGACAGAGCCTAAAAGTAACAGACCAGAAAGGAACAAAGACAACATACAGTAACCGTAACCTTACAGGCAATAGTAGGGCACTAAATGTAGAGCTTTCAATAGTTACTCTGAATGTAAGTAGGCTAAATGCCCCAGTCAAAAGACACAGGGTATCAGAATGGATTTAAAAAAAAGAAAAGAACAAGAATGAAAAGACCCATCGATATGCTGTCTGCAAGAAACTCATTTGAGACCTAAAGACACCTCCAGATTTAAAGTCAGGGGGTGTAAAACAAGTTACCATGCTAATGGACATCAAAAGAAAGCTGGCATAGCAATCCCTACATCAGATAAATTAGATTTTAAGCCAAAGACTATAGTAAGAGATGAGGAAGGACACTATATCATACTTACAAGGTCTGTCCAAAAAGATCTAACAATTTTAAATATCTATGCCCCTAACATGGGAGCAGCCAATTATATACACCAATTAATAACAAAATCAAAGAAACATATCGATAATAATACAATAATAGTAGGCAACTTTAACAACCCCTCACTGAAATAAACAGATCATCTAAGGAAAAGATCAACAAGGAAATGAAGCCTTTAAATGACACATTGGACCCTATGGAAATCACAGTTATATTTAGAACATTCCATCCCAGAATAACAGATTACACATACTTCTCTAGTGCACATGGAACATTCTGTAGAATAGATCACATCCTGGACCACAAATCAGGTCTCAACTGGCATCAAAAGATTGGGATCATTCCCCACATATTTTCAGGCCACAATTCTTTGAAACTAGAACTCAACTACAAGAGGAAAGTTGGAAAAAAAAAACTCAAATACATAGAGGCTAAAGAGAATAATGCTAAAGAATGAATGGGTCAACCAGGAAATTAAAGAATTTAAAAAAATCATGGAAATAAATGAAAATGAAAACACAACTGTTCTAAATCTTTGGGAAACAGCAAAGGGAGTCCTGATAGGAAAGTATATAGTAATACAACCCTTCTCAAGAAACAAGAAAGGTCTCAAGGACACAACCTAACCCTCCACCTAAAGGAGCTGGAGAAAGAACAGTAAAGAAAGCCTAAACCCAGCAGGAGAAGAGAAATCATAAAGATCTGAGCAGAAATCAATGAAATGGAAACAAACAAACAAAAAAAAAAACAAAAACAAACAACAACAAAAAAACAAAACAGTAGAACAAGTCAACAAAACTAGGAGCTGGTTCTTTGAAAGAACTAATAAGATTGATAAACTCCTGGCCAGACTTATCAAAAAGAAAAGAGAAAGGACCCCGATAAATAAAAACACGAATGAAAGAGGAGAGATCACAACCAACACCAAAGAAATACAAACAAATATAAGAACATATTATAAGCAACTATTCACCAGCAAATTTGACAATCTGGAAGAAATGGATGAATTCCTAGAGACATATAAACTACCACAACTAAACCAGGAAGAAACAGAAAACCTGAACATACCCATAACCAGTAAGGAGACTGAAGCAGTCATTTAAAAGAAAAAAATCTCCCAGCTAACAAAAGCCCAGGGCCAGATGGCTTCTAAGGATGTCTACCAAGCATTTAAAGAATTAACACCTATTCTCCTGAAACTATTCCAAAAAACAGAAATGGAAGGAAAACTTCCAAACTCATTTTATGAAACCAGCATTACCTTGATCCCAAAATCAGACAGAGACCCCATCAAAAAGAATTATAGACCAATATCCTTGATGAACATGGATGCAAAATATCTCACCAAAATACTAGCCAATAGGATCCAACAGTACATTAAAAGGATTATTCATCACAACCACGTGGGATTTATTCTTCGGCTGCAAGGTTGGTTCAACATCTGCAAATCAATCAATGTGATACATTAATAAAAGAAAGAACATGAACCATATGATACTTTTAATAGATGCTGAAAAAGCGTCTGACAAAGTACAGCATCCTCTCTTGATCATAACTCTCCACAGTGTAGGGATAGAGGGTACATACCTCAATATCATCAAAGCCATCTATGAAAAACTCACAGCAAATATCCATTCTCAATATCCGTTCTCAGAGAAAAACAGAACTTTTTCTCTAAGGTCAAGAACACAGAAGGGATGTCCACTATCACCACTGCTATTAAACATAATACCAGAAGTACTAACCTCAATAATCAGACAGGAAAAAGAAATTAAAGGCATCCTAATAGGTAAAGAAGAAGTGAAACTCTTGAGTCTTTGCAGATAGGATACTTTATGTGGAAAAACCCAAAAGACTCCACTCCAAAACTGCTAGAACTCACACAGGAATTCAGTAAAATGTAGGGATATAAAATCAGTGCACAGAAATCAGTTGCATTTCTATACACCAACAACAGGACAGAAGAAAGAGAAATTAAAGGGCTGATCCCATTTACAATTGCACCCAAAACCATAAGACACCTAGGAATAAACCTAACCAAAGAGGCAAGGAATCTGTGCTCAGAAAACTATAATGTATTCATGAAAGAAATTGAGGAAGACAAAAAGAAATTGAAAAGATGATGAACTCTGGCATAAATGTCTTCTCTCACTAAGAATCTCACTAAGAATCTGAGGTTCTCACAAACAATTCATAGTCAGCCAGGAGAGGCCATTTTCAGTGTTTTCCCATCCATGAGCTTCTGCCAACTCTCCCTTCTTACGATTAGGGTCCTTTGGGACTCTAGTCTCCTAGTCCGGACACATTTAAAGCATTGTCCCATGAGTAATTTTTGCACCACATTGACGCTAGTCCTTGGTTCCTTAGAGAGCCTAGCAACAAATCACAGCGTATGGTAACACTCATATATATACTTACCAAAAGAAATGTGCGGATTGTTCTTATTTTGTTAAGTTCGAGAAGCAATTTCTGTGCCTTCTCATGGTTACTACAATATTCATCATAGAAACGAAACTTGTCTTTCTGTGAATTCGAATAAGGATAAGTTAGAGTCATGGTAATACCTATTTGGAAAGATCAACCTGTGTGATGTTTGCGAACATATTTTATGTGTCCAAAGCGTTTACTATATTTTGGGAGCTCTACTCTATGTATGTATCTAAGCACACTTCATTTACCAATTTTCTGATTCAAGAAGAATAATCTAGGAAAAAAGGTTATACGAACTAGAGTCCAATATGACGTATGCAATACTAAGTAAATGAGCCAAATGGTAGCAAATTACAGAGAAGAGATTATTTAGCTTTCCTGAGAGGGTTCAGATATAGCTTTAAAAACAAAAAGTAGTATCTGAGCAAAGTTGAGAGAGATGAATGCATCATTCCCAGGCAGGTGAGGGAAGAAAGCATTTTAGGAACAGGGAAAAGCATGTGCCTGATCATGCAGGAATAGAGAGACCTAGTACCCTGCAGTTCACATGCACCAATCTGGACAGCTGTGCTTAGGAGGGACACGGACAAACAAGAGAATATTCAGCAACAAGTGACTAAAATAATGATGGACTCTGGAGACTCTACTCTAATATGAGACTCTCTGTGACAAAGTATGAGAGGTCATTTCAAGAATAATCATTTGTTAGTATAATAAAGTAAGGAAATGGTAGCTACTTTCAGACAGCTGTCATAGTGTAATGGGACTTACAACACTGTGTAGCTCCAAAACACAAAACTAAGACCACTGGGTGGACATTGCAGGGCAATCCATAATGGGCAGTGGTAGGCAGATTCAGGGTTAACATAAAGATCTTCTAGTGTTTATAGCTTTCATTAAAAGAGATCAAGTAGGAACAAGATAAATAACCTTCGTATTTGCCACAGAAGGGGTACTTTCAAAAAGGGAATAATTTCACCATCATGACCTCTAAGCATCCTTCTGTCATTAGATTTTTCTCTCAGCAGCTAGGATTAGTATCTACCAAAGCAACTCCAATAAGAGGAAGACACAGAAAATGTATTGATCAAATATTAGAGCCAAAGTACACCCTCTGGAATTTCCATGACATACATTTGGAAAGCAACACTGAGTGCTATTTTATATAGCCAGCAAAAAATATTTTGAGTTACTTATATTTTGAGTTACTTATTTCAAGAGATGGTATGACCCAAAAGGAAATACGCTTCAGAAATAGTTTAGCTAAATTCATGGATGACAGATTCATAGTGTGTTACTGAGGAAATGGATGTCAGAGTGCAAGATTCCCATGTGAGGCTCTGGACTAAGGCAGCAGACGCTCCAGCTGGCAGAAGATGTGAATTCATTCATGAAGAGGAACAGTCTGCATTAAGCGGACACAAACATGCGTGGTTTCCAGTCATACCCAAGGAAAGTACGGCTTGATCTTCCTGCGCCAAGGAGCCTCTCTCCATTTAATATTAAGTACCTTTATGAAATATTTCCTGATTATAAAAAGAACATATGCAGCTTTGCCCACTCCAGACAGAATTACAGACCTAAAAATTACATACCGTTAACTTTCTAAAGGCTAAATAGAAATAAAAATAAACAAAAATTGACTTCTGTGACAAAATACTCTTTTGCATTTTTAAATAAAACATCAATTGTATGGCATTTTGGTACAGAGAGGAATTCAGGTGGGTGAAAATTGGCATCAGTGGAATGTTATAAATAGCAGCACTATTTTTTTTTTTTTTGCTATGAATGCCCTTCAGTTCTGAAAATAATTTTCATTTTATAGGTGACTTCTTACTTTATAAATCAATTGCACAAATAATTTCAACTATCCTGTCCAAAGAGACGAAAATGATTACACGAGCATGATGTGTAATTTGAAACAACGGAGGACTGACTGGTTATTCTTCTGCACCACTCAGTACGACCTTCTGAGAAACTACCCTTGAAAAACAAGCTTCTGTGTACCTAGAGTGACAGGGCTCCTTCACCTGCAGGCTTGTCACCAGCCCATTAACAAGGGAACATTCTGACTCACAAAAGGCTCATCAAGCCATTGTAAGAGTAAGGATTTTCTCCCTCAAAAGGGAAATGCTCTATGTTTGGGGGAAACATAAAAATCCATTCATTATGAACAGCCTGAATATTCATTAGGATTCAAAGCTACAGAGGATGCCAAGAACTAACTTGCTGGAAAAAAGAAAAGGCTGTTTGTTCTTCACTGAATAAAATGGATGATGTGAGGACCTCACCCCTTTCCTGGCTCTCAGTGGAAGATTTCATTGGCCTTAAAAGACCCCAAACTTTCGGTGTCACATTTTACTTCTACACTGAGTTCTCACATGCTACTGTGCCAAAAGCTAAACCTTAAAATCTGGGGGATGGGGCAGAGCTTCTAAAATAAACAGAAATTGATCCTACAAAGTGAAGAAAGCGGGTTCCCACTTCTTGTTGAGTGTTAGGTTCTGGATGCAGGCATTCTTCCACGCCTTTTAAAAATGCCTTAGGTACAGCAAGGATATCTTCAATATTTGAGAACAGCATCTACAAATAAATATAATAAGTGCAATAATGAAGCAGGTCAAAAAAAAAAGTCCATGAGAGGATAGTATTCTCTTTGCAAGCTGAAAATTTCAGGGCATGCTTATCCTTTCTACCCACGCAGAGGGAGGGCAGAGGACCAATTTTGTCTGGACATCCTTTCTACTCCTACACAGCTCTGGGAACCAGGAACCCATTCCTGGCTCTCAGGAAAAGCCCGAATAACTAAATCCAAGCGTGACAGTCCCCAACCCATTAGTGAGAATGGGCAGCAGGTAACATAGTGCAGGCAGATTTGCTGGCAGGCTTTTGGGGGCAAAGGCTTCTTTGGTCTCTGGAACAGCATCCTGGAATGGACAGCTTCCCCTCTGGAAAGGTGCTGTGTCTGGAAGTGATAGCTTGGACAGCTACAAGGTCATTTTGCAGGGATGAGAAGAGCCAGCCCTGGGCAAAGCAGATAACCTGGATGAAAGTGAAGAGCTAGACAGAACCTGGCAATCTTATCCACCTCCCTGAGTCACAGGTCCTGAACCTTCTCTTCTGTCTGGAGTCCCCAAATGAGAGCTGATGTGTCTTCAACTTGTTTGAATAATAAGTGTCTATTGCTTGGGACCAAAAGCACACAAACTAAAATGCTCCCATGGTAAGAGAATTTGAAAGTTCATTTTTAATTTATAAAAATATAGAAGAGCCTATAAAAATCCTTGGGAATTTTTTTTTTTTTGTAAAATAAAACAGCAAATCAGCACCAAAAATAAACATCAATAATAATTTAGGCAGCTTAAATGAATAATAACAGTAGTGTATATAATTTTCATTTACCTCCTCCCCCTTTACAAAACTCTTCATCATTTTCCTTTCCTGCAGCCTAAAAGGAAAGGCTTATACATGTGTTTCTGAGTTGAAGACATTATGCAGACATTTTCTGCACCACGGAACAACCCAAATCATTTACTCTTTGGTGATCAAAGATTGAAGTCACATTTGTCCACATCTTGCCTTCCTAAGCCACCTCAGGCAAATCTCCCACCCTGGGCTCTGTTCCCCCCTCCTCACAGACACTGAGGTTCTTGGTCATGTGTTTTTCTTCCTCTTTTCAAACTGCCCAAAGGCCTCAGCAAAAAATTGTTCCATGTCCTCTAAGCCTCTACGTAATCATCACTCTGTTTCTTTTCCCAAACCCTCTTTCCCTTTATCGCAGGGTCGCCCACACAAGTGACTGGCACAGAACTTATAGTGGAACTGAGGAGAAGCTCAAGAGCCTAGAGTAACATCCCACAGAAGAAATTTTAACTAAAAGGGAATGTGTGCTTGGGTTGAGGGCAGACTGTGCCTCTTCTCACCTTCACTGTTTCTTCTGTTACATTTTGATCAATTTTTGATGCAGCACACTGGTTCATTCAGTGTAAGAATACCTGCATGAAAAAAAAAAACAAAAAAAAAGATATTGTGAAGGCAACATTAGGTTAATAAAATAACACGGTGTTGATTAGAACTAAATTTTTTATAGGAAACCAGAGTTTAAAAACCCAGTAACTCCTGAGAATAATAGTTTAGTTGTAAAAGGTGAAACCCTGGTTCACAGTGGTTTCTCCCTGGGAATTATATCCTTCAGAATTTGGGGGCAAGGGGTGCCTGGGTGACTCAGTGGGTTAAGCCACTGTCTTCGGCTCAGGTCATGGTCTCAGGGTTCTGGGATCGAGTCCCGCATCAGGATCTCTGCTCAGCGACGAGTCTCCTTCTCTCTCCCTCACTCTGCCTGCCTCCCTGTCTACTTGTGATCTCTCTCTGTCAAATAAATAAAAAAAATCTTTAAAAAAAAAGAATTTGGGGGCAAGACCAAAAGTGATCATGTATATATGAACTAAATTTATCCACCACGATCTCAATGTTCTGTGGTAAACAGTTAGGAGTCAAAATTTCCTAAATTTCTAAGTCTTGCGAAGAACAAAACACCAAAATCTAATGAAAAATGGGACTTCTAATTTAAAAAAAGGGGGGGGGTCAGAAATTCCAAGGTGATTCTTTGGAACTGAGATAGACTGAGGGAAGGAAGTAGGGAGTCAAAGACCAAAAGAGAATGAAAGAGAAAAAGAGAAAGAAAGTGACTCTTCAAGAAGGAATGAAACAATTTCCCTTCCTTCTTAACTACCCCCTCCCAAATTTTAGAAAGCCAGATTTTGTATTTCTGGGATCCGGTCAGGGCTCTTCAAAGCCCTATGGTAGGCAAAACATTTCCTTAGTATTTCAAAGATCTGGACTCTCCTTAATAAGTCATTAATTAAGCTTGGACCCATGACCAAGTAAACTATTATTTTAGCAAAGGAAGAAAAGAGTGGAAAGAGCTATTTATATTGGGCCTTAAAAGAGAAACTTTGGAAGGAAAAGGAGAAGTGACCTTCCATCCAGTAAATCTGGCTTGTGTCTTCAAGACATTGCTCATTAACCACCTAGTAACCAGGTGAAATCATGGTTTCTCTTGTCTGTCTTAAGAACTTCAAGCACTGGGGCGCCTGGGTGGCTCAGTGGTTTGAGCCTCTGCCTTCGGCTCAGGTCATGATCTCAGGGTCCTGGGATCGAGGCCCGCGTCGGGCTCTCTGCTCAGTGGGGAGCCTGTTTCTCCCTCTCTCTCTCTGCCTGCCTCTCTGCCTACTTGTGACCTCTCTCTGTCAAATAAATAAATAAAATCTTAAAAAAAAAAAAGAAAAGAACTTCAAGCACTACCAGCCAAGTTGGGGAATGATTACACAGCCCATCAATCCCCAGGGCACACAGAGTCTCCAAGGAACTCTGGATACTATATCAAACAAATGAAGATTAAAGTAAGAATCCCATTTTTGACATGCTATATTTACAAACACTTAAGAGATTAAGAAAACCCAGTATTGCTCATAACGTTCCACAGTTATCACCCTCAAGCACATTGGAGTAAGAATATGAAATGGCACAGGGGCGCCTCGGTGGCTCAGTTGGTTAAGCATCCAACTCTTGATTTCAGCTCAGGTCCTGACCTCTGAGTTGTGAGATGGTGCCACCCATCAGGCTCTGGGCTGAGTGTGAAGCCAACTTTAGATTCTCTTTCTCTTTCTCCCTCTGCCTCTGCCTATGCCCCTCACCCCTCCCTCTCTAAAAAAGGGGGGGGTATAAAATGGCACCACATTTCTGGGAACAACTTGACCATATATCTCAAATTTTTAAATGGGCATACCCTTTAACCCAGAAATTCTTACCTCCATGAATTTATCCCAAGAAAACTTTCAAACAAGACGAAATAGTAATTACAAAAGTGAAAACATTGGAAACAACCTAAATGCCCATTAAAAGGGAATCATTTATATTATGGTACATGCAAATTACAAAATACTATGCAGAACTATAATCATAAATGGAATGTGATAAAAATTTCATAGAAATATGTATAGACAGATGTCTATAAAATATTGTGTCATGAACAAATTTATCAAACAGCGTTCTTGATAGGTGTACACATATATGTACGCACATATACATATTACATGCAAGTATATAAGCATAAATATATTTGTGAAATGGCAGTGTGCATCCATACTAAGAAAAAATATGCAGCACATATCAAAATGCAGCAGTGGTTAAAGTGACCTTTGTATGCCTCCTTATGCACAGAATATTTGGCTGTGAGCATACGGCAACATTAGTAAAAAGAAAAGCAAAACTATTTAAAAGAAACAAAACAAATGAGCCATAGGACCTCATTCCTAGCATTAGCTTCAAACCCCTCTCTATATCCGAGTCAATCAGTTCATGTTTCAGTCTATAACTACAAAGCCACATCAGTACTAACAGCCTCAACAGAATGAAATAATTCAGCTGAATTAAATAAACTTAATAAGAAAGGAATGGAGGGCACTTTGTCTTTTTAATTGGAAACATGTGATGTGATTTTTGAACTATTATCTAGAGTTCAGTAAAATTGCTCATGAAAAGAGATTTCAAATTTTCTGACTTTGCCCGTTTTAATCACTATCAGTCTCATTTTTAATTTTAGATTTGGTTTTGTACGCTCTTATCAAAAAGGCTCCATCAGTTCTTTCCACTTAGTTTTAAAATAACATGGTGGTGTAGTCGCCTAGTTTACATTTCATGTTGACCACACAGTAAACAGGTAACCTCCCATGCAAGTAAAACCGAAAGTTCACCTCTACATTTATAAACCTTTTCCTAGGAGCTGAACTCAGTCACATTCTGAAGCCCATGAATTAAAGTAAGGAGACAGTACGAATGAATCAAAATAGGAGTTAGAAAGGCACATACAAACTAAGAAAGTAAACTGTTTCTTCACCTGACTTTTTATCTTCTTAGCCTCTGGGACAACATGGAACTTTTTGTTTAGCTGTATATGAAAGAAAACCTGGAAATTGTTAACATTTCTGATGAGGCATTTATCTTCCTAAGAGCTTGATTTTATATACACAGTTCAGTCAGATTTCAGATAGTTTGCCTAGAGCACAAAATCATGAAATCTGACATACTGGACAAAACACGTAAGTCTACCTCTTTAAGATAAAGAAAAATAACGTGTTTTCAGAATCCTCTTGTAACAACCAGCATCTACAAAGTCCTTTCAGATTTTGTAATTGGAGCATTTAATTTTTCTCCAATCAGTCAAAGAAGGATTAATACCCTAAATACATAAATACATGAGGGATTTCATATGCTGTTTTATCTCTGCATTCATTAATTCCCTTTGGTCCAGA
The DNA here is from genome assembly GCF_922984935.1 of Meles meles. NCBI lineage: Eukaryota > Metazoa > Chordata > Mammalia > Carnivora > Mustelidae > Meles > Meles meles. Next base: position 397,242 of record NW_025721174.1, on the reverse strand, counting down.
GTTTCATCAGAATTAGGTCATCTTCACTTTGATACGAATACACTGAAAATAAGTACCAGAAGAACTTATAATGCCAGTGGTTCTCAAGCTTTTTATGGTGCATGAAATCTGGAGAGTTTCTTCTAATTGTAGATTGCCCTATCCCCAGAAGGTCTGACTCAGCAGACTAGTTGAGGACCCAGGGGTAAGTTCACCAGATGATTCTGATGCATTCGGTCTAGAGACCACATCTGATGAACACTCCTGGGAATTCATTCTTCCAAAGATGAAAGAAACAGACTGTGAAGAAAAAACAAGTGAGTGAGTCTCAATAGCAAAAATGGGTTCCGTTATTTCTTCTTCATTTTCAAACACTATGTCAGCTCCCTCTATGCACAATAACCTCTGGATCTGCCACTTGGTGCTCCTGATCATCACACCAGAGGATACCCTTTGGACCATGAACCTCAAATATGGGCTGCATAAATGGGGCATAATAATGTCTAAAGCCTAGGGAGATGCAGAGACCAGTGAGCTAAGACAGACTACACTGCATTTGGAAGTTGGAAGAGGTGAGGCTCACAGTTGCCCCTTCTTGTACCTTCCAGCTTGCAGGTGTGTTAGCATGAACTCAGTTTGCCAGCATTCCCCTAACAATGATTACACAACACATTCCTAGATTCGCTGCAGTCAGGGGCTTTTCTTTCCCTACACCAAGAACAGAACTCGTCATCTCCTCTTCAATTTCTTCTGTATTGTTTTTTTCCTACCATATCTTTGGTAAAACAGGGTAAATGCCATATATTAATTAAAGCTTAAGAAAGCTAAAAATGTCACAAATGTGCTACCAAGAAAGTAAAAGGAGGAAGAAAACTCATGAGGATAGAGACAAGACAGCAATTCCCTTCCTCCATGTCTGTCCATCTGGGCCACTGCTTGCTCAAAGGGTAAGGCAAACTCCATGACGAATTTTATTCTCAGAATGTACCAGTTTACTTTATAATTCTGATGTACTAATTTATCTCTTTCAACTCATTTTTTGTCCTTCCCACTCTTTCCATCAGGCATGCACAGCAGATCACTCTTAAAAGTCACACAGACATGTTCATTGCTATAACATTTTCAGATAGTTGTGGATATTCTTCTTTAATACAACACCAAATCTCAGGTCATTTCTTAAAGGGTAGTCATGATTTTTAATCTGAAACCAACCATATCAGTGACCTCTCCACACTGTTGCATTAACACCAACTGATCTATCTGCAGTTTGAAGAGATCTATTATATATGCTTGATGCTATAAGGTATTTTAGCAATGATTCACTGGGAGTTAAACATATCTTAAAGATATTAACACATTTTCTTATTTAATATCAAAGAAAACCCACATCACAATAGTATCAGTATCCAACTCATTAGAAAAATCTGTAAGTATGAGGAAAGTATCGAACTCATAAATTTTCCAAAACTCAAAATTCACTTGCAAACTTGAATTTATCATCATCAGCAAATACTATCAGTTGTTTTCCTTGAGGTGACAAGCTTACTTCATCCTTTTTGGAAAAAAACTATCTGCCAAATGCCTGAATGCCAGGAAACTGAAACATAGTTTATCTCACAGTTGTTATTTCAAGTAAATATAATGTTCCATAGCAACTCAATCACAAATTCTAGTCCCTGGAGACAACCATATTTTTGAGTATGAGCAGAAGTACTAGGTATACTTCCCATTTCATCACACAGAATATTAAAAAGACACATGCTCAAGAGTCAGGACTTAATAAAACTCGTAATTTTTACAGCTTTAAGTGAAATTGGTATCCCCTTGTCACTCCCTCATGAGTGAGGACCAGGAAGTATGTCATGGCTACTAGTAGAGTTTGGTGCCACTGCTGGATTCACACTAAAACATCAGCAGTTTTACACCTGACTGATTTTCCCCCACCAGTGTAAGCAACAGCACAGTAGCGGGTTGGGGGGGGTGGAAGCAAATAAACTCTTAGTATTACCACGAGAATAGCTTTAACCTTATATATTCTCCAAAAGGATTTTTGCAAAACCCCAAAAACCTGCAAAGCACACGTTGAGAACCACTGTTTTAGGTATATAAAACATATCAATAAACAAAATAGTCAAGAATTTCTGCTCTTATTCTAGTGGGAGGAGGCAGACGATATGCAATAAACATAATAAACATATTCAGCGTAATAGAAGCTAGGTGCTAAAACTGAGCAACGAACTTACTGTAATAATAACATATCTACACACAATTGAAAAAAATTATTATTAAATGTTACCAAACATTTAAATTATACCAAGTCTCTACAATCTCTTTCAGAAAACAGGAGTAGAAGAAACATTTCCTAACTTGTTTTATGAGGCCAGCATCATCCTAATACCAAAACCAAAGACTTCACAAGAAAATAATGGACCAATATCTCTTATAAGTATAAACGTTCTAAGTGGGGCACCTGGGTGGCTCAGTGGGTTAAAGCCTCTGCCTTAGGCTCAGGTCTTGATCTCAGGGTCCTGGGATCAAGCCCCACATAGGCTCTCTGCTCAGTGGGGAGCCTGTTGCCTCTTCTCTCTCTGCCTGCCTCTGCCTACTTGTGATCTCTATCTGTAAAATAAATAAATACAATCTTTTAAAAAGTTCTAAGCAGGGGCGCCTGGGTGGCTCAGTGGGTTAAAGCCTCTGCCTTCGGTTCAGGTCATGATGCCAGGGTCCTGGGATCGAGCCCAGCATCTGGCTCTCTGCTCAGCAAGGAGCCTGCTTCATCCTCTCTCTGCCTCCTTCTCTGCCTACTTGTGATCTCTGTCTGTCAAATAAATAAATAAAATCTTTAAAAAAAAGTTCTAAGCAAAATATTAACAAGTAAAAGCCAAAAATGTCTAAAAACAATTGTACTCCACAACCAAGGGGAATTTACCATAGGTATGCAAAGCTGGTTCAACATTCTAAAATCAGTTAATGAAATCCATCTCATTACCAATCTAAAAAGAAAAATCATACGATCTGATCAAAAGATGAAGAAAAAAGCATCTGACAATTCCAACACCCACTCATGACAAATACTCAGTAAACTAAGAATACAAGGGAATGTCCTCAACATTATTAAAAAAAAAAAAAACTTTTAAAAAAACCCTACAGCTAACATCATATATAATGGTGAGAAACTAGAAAATTTCCCATTACAATCAGGACCAAGGCAAGAATGTCTCCTGTCACCACTCCTTTTCAGCATTGTCCTCCATTTCCTAGCTAATACAGTAAGACAAAAAGGGAAGTAAAAGGCTTATAGTTTGGAAAGGAAAAATATAACTGTCTTTGTTCACAAACGATATGATTGTCACTGTGGGAAATGCAAAAGAATTGACAAAAAACCTCCTGGAACTTAGAAGCAATTATAGCAAAGTTGCAGGATACGTGGTTAATATACAAAATTCACTCACTTTCCTCTGTGCCAGCAATGAACAAATGGAATTGAAATTAAAAACAGAATACCATTTACATTAGCACCTCCAGAAATGAAATACTTAGGTATAAATCTAACAAATATGTACAACAGGAGGAAAGCCACAAAACTCTGATAAAAATGTACCAAAAGAGACTAAATAAATGGAGAGAGGCAGTCCACATTAATGGATAGGAAGACTCGATAATGTCAAGATGCTAGTTCTTCCCAACCTGATTTAACACAACTTTAATCAAAATTCTAGCAAGTTCTTTGGTGGATATCAACAAAACGATTATAAGTTTATATGGAGAATGAAAGACTCAGAATAGTCAAAACAGTACTAAAAAAATAAGGAAAAAGTCACAAGACTGACACTACTGGATTTCAAGGCTTAATATAAAGCCATAATCAAAACAGTATGGAATTGGTCAAAGAACAAATAGATAAATGAAATACAACAGAGAGCCCAGAAACAGACTCACACAAATATAGTCAACTAAGCTTTGACAAAGGAGCAAAGGCTATGCTATACAATGGAGAAAGGATAGTCTTTCTAACAAACAGTGCTGGGAACAACTGGACATCTACATGTAAAAAGATTAGAAAAAAAAATCTAGACACAGACCTTACATCCTTCAGAAGAATTAGCTCAAAATGGATCAGAACCAAAAATAAAATACAAAACCCTAAAGTGCCTAGAATTAACATAGGGGGAAATTTTCTAGGTGACCCCACATATGGTGATGACTTTTTTAGATGTAACACCAAAGGCATGATCCATGAAAAAAAATAATTGACAATCCAGACATCATTAAAATTAAAAACTTTTCCTCTGTGATGACAAGAGAATGAGAAGAGAAGCCACAAACCAGAAAGTATTTCCCTAAGAATTATATGACACATGTGATAAAGAATCATAGTCCAAAATGTACAAAGTAAAACTCAACAATAAGAAAGTCAACAATGAAATTAAAAAATGGGCAGAACTGAACAGACACCTCACCGAAGATATACTCATGGCAAATAGGCATATGAAAAGGTGTTCAAATCTTGTGTCATTAGGCAGCTACAAATTAAAACAACAATGAGATACTACACACCTATCAGAAAGGACAAAATCCAAAATACTCAGAGTACCAAAGGCTGGCAGGATGGGGAATAATCAGAAACACTCACTCATTGCTGGTGGGAATGCAAACTGATACAGCCACTCTGGGAAACAGTTTGGCATATTCTTACCATAAATGTTCTCCCCATGCCAATTCAGTGATCGTGTTCCTTAGAAGTTACCCAAATGAGCTGAAAATTTATCCATAACAAAACCTGCACCTGCCAGTTCACAGCAGCTCTATTCATTAATGACAAAAGTGGGAAGCAATCAAGATGTCCTTCAGTAAGTGAATGGATAAATACATCCAAAAGATGGAATATTCTCAACCTAAAAAAGAAATGAGCATGATCTGGCCCCTCCCTCCTCTCATATTCTGTCTCATCCCAGCTTCCCCATTCTGGGCCACTGCCCAACCACAGCCACCTCTCTGTGCCTCCCCAACAAGCCACGCCTACTTCCACCTTGGCACCTTTTCACAACCTGCTTCCTCAGCCTAAAACCCTCTTCATCTGGCTGCCTCCTACTGTCACTCACTCCTAAGCTTCAGGTCTTTCATGGCCATCCAGTCTAAGTGTTCCCTTTCCCACCCCCCATCATTACCTACCTACCCCATTACTCTACTTTATCTACCCTATGGCACTACCTGCTCCTCCATGTCCCATTTTATGTATTTGTTTACTAGTCCCCCACCTTTATACCAGAGCTCTGTGAAGGCAGTCTACCTGTTTTGTTCACTCGGGTTTCCCCCGTGTCTCCCAACAATGCCTGGCACTTGGTAAGCACTCAATAACTTTAGTGGTATAAGTAAAAAATATTTTCTTCACTAGAGGGTCTTTGTTTCTAAAGATCACCAGACTGTGTAGTATTAATTCCCTTAGTGTATTATCTTCCCAGCTATTAGAATACAGCTAATCATCAGCAACTTAGAATATAAGAATATCATACAATCACTTTTCTTTTTCATCATCATATACCAGGGTACCTCAATATTAACACTCTGGACACTTGTGCCAGAAAAATGTTGGTTGTGGGGCTTGTCCTGTACATGTAGGATGTTTAAGTGTTTCATGGCCTGCACTGACTAGATGCTAACAGCAACTACCATCCCAGTTGCAACCACCAAAAATGTCTCTCCACATTGCCATGACTCAGCACCCCCACAGTGCTGCAGTTGAGCGCCCCTGGTATATACAATCCCAAAATACCTATAGCATTATTAAGGAAATTCACAAATTTGAGACTAAAAGCTTCTGCATTATCAACATCTCTGGGCTACATGATAAAAACAATTTTTTCTGGCTTCCTGGGTTTTAAGCAATGTCCCATATTTCTCCATATATCTTATTTCAATGATTTTGTTAGATTATAAGTAAAAAGTCCACCACATTTTTATAAAATTATTAGGCAGAATTTAAAGTTCCTTTCAAACAAAGCGGATTTTTTAAAGCTCCCTTTGTTGTGTAGTTTCAACTCAGACACGATGAACAACAATTATAAAATACTTGGAGTTTGCATGTCTGTCCTCCATCAGACTATATAACGCTACAGAAAATGTATGGGCAGCATGTTTTCATCTTTTGGAACAGATATTAGTTTGTCCCTAGACTACCATGACAACATTCCACCCATACAAAGCTCCAAAAACAGAGAATAATAAATCACTTGTCACTCGTTCAGTAGCACTGAAGACTAACCCTCTTGGGCATCTATCTCTCTACAAACCATTAAAGGAAAATACATGTCACCCTGGGTTACTCAGATAGATGCCTAAAAAGATCACAGGGATACCAACTAGTATGTCAATATCCAGAGGAAAAAATCTTAGAATGTTGGTGTTTTTTCATGATTCAGAAGCAAAAGGATTTATTACATCCTATTTGTTGAGAGCCTGTCAATATGTACTCAATTTCCCACAAAAGGATGTTTTATTCTTTCTCAAAACAACTATTATTTCAAAATTAACATCACCAACATCTAGACGAAGATCATTTTTCACCATACAACCATACTTTTTAAACTTCCTTGGCTGAAACTTCTCCAGGATTTGAGGATAATTAAAACATTATTTAGTGTCTTCTGTTTGACCTCAATGTGTTAAAAGGCAGCATGACAGAATTCTGCTCTTCAGGACTTCTCGGGGGCAAGAATTCATGAAGGATCAGCATGTAATTGGTAATCTAACCACATACAAGGCACAAGATTTTAAGGATGGTTAATAGGTGGTTAGAGAGCCACTAGTGAAAATGGACAGAAGATGAAGGAAAAACCAAAACCATGATCAATGGAATCTCAGAGATGCATAAAATGGAAAGGAGAATAAGAATCAGAATACTTATTAAGTGATTTCAAAGCATACCAAGCTTTTCTGAAGTGTGTTTTTTGCCAATTTTTGTTATTTTGTTAAGTTTTTGGTTTTCTCTTGTGTGTTTTTGTGATTTCAATTCCTAGGTCTCATCCTCACCGCTCAGCCCATAAAAGATAAATAATAGCCATCTTTCTTGGATATTTAACTTCCATTGACTTAAGGCAGTGAGTTAAGTCTAAAGCGGAGATAGAAAGCAGTAGAGGTATTTTGAACATAACACAATTGGTTAAAATATTTTTCAACTGCTACCATTTAAGGAAATAAAAACATTTACATAAAAATCAATCATTACAGTCCCTCTTCAAATGCTAGGGAAAAAAAAAAATCAACACAGGTTCCACATTCCTGAATGGTAACAATAGCCTGGAGCAAAAGCAACCACAAGTTCCCTTCACTGGCTGCAGTCACCACTATGCCCTGTTGCCCCCAGACCAAAACTAAATGGCAATTGTTTTTTATTCTCAACACTAATGTTGTCATCTAATTTATATAAAATTCATTTTACTGATTTTTGTGACTTAGAAATCTCTGTGGCCCTTTAAATTTTCAGCACATAATCTTGAGGTTTTGCCAAGGCCCTGTTACCTTTTATAAAGCTTTCTTTAATAGTAATCATTCTGTTAGGGTCCGTGATCAAAGGACAAAAACCAACACAAAGTGAAAGTCAAGCAAAGCTTTACTTCCACCATGCATTGAAAATCAAACCAACCAGTGGGGGCCCTCTCTTACAAAGAGGCGACCACAACAAGGACACCGACTCTGGAGGTTCCCGTTACAGGGCGAGGCGGTTCCCATTACCAAGCGAGGCGAAGCGAGGCCAGGCCAGGCCGCTCCCCTTACAAGGCGAGGTGGCTAGGCGAGGCGAGGCGTGGCCAGGCCAAGCCGCTCCCCTTACCAGGCGAAGCAAGGCGAGGCAAGGCCAGGCCGCTCTCCTTACCCGGCGAGGCGAGGCCAGGCCAAGCCGCTCCCCTTACCCGGCGAGGCGAGGCCAGGCCAAGCCGCTCCCCTTACCCGGCGAGGCGAGGCCAGGCCAAGCCGCTCCCCTTACCCGGCGAGGCGAGGCCAGGCCAAGCCGCTCCCCTTACCGGGCGAGGCGAGGCCAGGCCAAGCCGCTCCCCTTACCCGGCGAGGCGAGGCCAGGCCAAGCCGCTCCCCTTACCCGGCGAGGCAAGGCAAGGTGAGGCCAGGCTGCTCCCCAGTGAGGCGTTGAGGCGGCGAGGGAGGCGGGGAAGCAAGGCGGCGAGGGCACTCCACGGCGAGGGAGGCAGGGAGTCCGCTCCCCAGCGAGGGAGGTGGGAAGGCCGCTCCCCGGCGAGGGAGGCGGCGAGGCCGCTCCCCAGCTCCCCGGTGAAGTTCATGATGCTCAGCTCCCCACGATTACAATGCTCAGGACAATGCTGGTCCCAAGGACCCCATGCTGCCGCCAACGACTTTGACGCTACCACTACTACCCCAAAGACGATTACTACTCCCCTGCCTCACAGACTAACCTTTATAGAGGTGCTTGAGCCTGGCCCACACACAGGTGGCCAATGAGAATGCAACACACAAGGAAAACTGCACAGTCACCCTGGGTCAGCAATAGGGGTGGCCAATTGAATCCCAATTCACCACAGCAAATATATGTGTACCCCACTGATTGGATGTCTCCATCCAACCTGGCCCGCCCCCATATACGGGGCCTGCAAGCAAGTTCCTCTGGGAGGGGCAGGGTCAACCCAAGACCACAAGGAAATGGCGCTTTCTGGCCAACCAGGCCCTTACAATTCCACACTTCTAACTTCTATTTGATTTTATTTTCAAAGTTTGCTTATTTTTAGTAATCTCTACACCCAACAAGGGGCTTGAACTCAGCATCCTGACATCAAGTCACATGGTCCCCTGACTGAGCCCCTAGAGTTCTAAGTTTTAAAATGGCACTTGGTCTCAAAGTATTAGAGTGAAAAATTCCCCCGAAGAGAAGAGAAAAAGCTTGAAGAAAAAGCACGAAGAAAACCGGAGCCTATTGACTTAACGTCTGTTTTTCCAAGGCATTAACAATTATATTAGATGTTAATTCTCACATAAAGTTTACATTTTTTTTTTCAGATGGGCCTGTCATTTTACTTTATCAGCCTGTGTGAGTTCTGTCCATACCAAGATCATGTAGCACATCACTGAAATCAAAGCCATAGTGTGGCCTTACTCCACATACATTGTTCAACTTTTCTTAGTACTTTGTGCTCTAAGTCTTCTCAAGGATGATAGATAGGCTGCAGTCTCTATAAACACCTTACAGTTTGGTCTTGAATTAATTTTTTCTACCTTCTTTGCATTTGTTAGCTTTTAAATTTCTGAAATGTGTAGAAAATATGACTGAAGAGACTCGGCCAACTAAGCCACCCAAACATCCCAAAGTACTATTATTATTAACCTAATTTAATGTGTGAGGAAACCAAGGCTCAGAACCTTGGCTGCATTCCCTGCCTATGAGACATCCTGTATCTGCATAGGTGTGTGGTAGGTGTTTATAGGTGTGTTGAGGAGGATTAGCTCTGAGGGGTTTCAAAACAGCAGACTATAAACATTGGGCACTTCTTTTTTTTTTCTTTTACTAGATTTTTTAACCATTTTATTTATTTTTTCAGCGTTAACAGTATTCATTGTTTTTGCACAACACCCAGTGCTCCATGCAAAACGTGCCCTCCCTATTACCCACCACCTATTCCCCCAACCTCCCACCCCTGACCCTTCAAAACCCTCAGGTCGTTTTTCAGAGTTCATAGTCTCTTATGGTTCGCCTCCCCTTCCAAATTTTTTTTTTATATAAACATATAATGTATTTTTATCCCCAGGGGTACAGGTCTGTGAATCGCCAGGTTTACACACTTCACAGCACTCACGATAGCACTTACCCTCCCTAATGTCCATAGCCCCCTCCCCCTCTCCCAATCCCACCTCCCCCCAGCAACCCCCAGTTTGTTTTGTGAGATTGAGTCATTTATGGTTTGTCTCCCTCCCAATCCCATCTTGTTTCATTTATTCTTCTCCTATCCCCCTAACCCCTCATGTTGCTTCTCCATGTCTTCTTAATCTTATTTATTTAGTTGGTTTTTTCCTGAAGTTTGGTGTATCACTGACCATTCCGGAAAAAGACATCAATCACCCAAAACAATATAAGGAACACAAGATCATCATGAATCAAATGACACTTGGAATATATAAGCCAAGAGAAATTTATTGCCAAAAGTCACTTTATTAAAAAAATATTTAATAGTTTAAAATAAAGTAAAATGACAGGCCAATCTGAAAAAAGTTCTACAGAAAAGTCAGGTACAGAAAAGAAGACTAATATCCTTGGAGCTGCCTTAGCTCTTCTGAATGCTATCAACTCTTTATAGCACCAAGAGAACCATTAAACAAACATGGCACATTAGGCGAGATTATAGAACAAAAATTAAAATCTATTCCTTTATGTATTACAAGTCATAATATTTGTAAAAGAGCTCAAAGTCAGATGAAAATAATGAACCTTTCATTACATTCTGAATTAATAACAAAAAAGGGTATTTCCAATATCTCAGAATTTTGGGTGCCATTTAATAAGATAAAAGTATGTTTCCGGTGTTGGTGATTGATATGGGATAAAATGAATTACCAAGGGCCGTTCATAAACTTATAAGAACATACTTGTGAAAATGTTTCCTCAATAAAATGCCGGCTCAATTAACTTATTTTTAATATTGCACAAATATTTAGTCAGAGATGCCAGGAGACTATTGTGGTTCTAATATAATACTTCATATTGTGCTGCTCAGGAATTCACAGTGATATCAGATAACTTAAAAAACACAGCACAATGAAAGAAACGGCTAAGCAGGAAGTACAAAGCACACTATATAGATAATATTCTCAAGCACAAATTTTTCTCTGGCACAGGAAACTGGTCATTTCCCAAATTTAAAGTGCAGAACACTATTCCTGTTTAAGTCATTATTTGAGAATTTAGTTCCCATGAAAAGGAAATGTAGCAGCAAGGGAAGGAAAAGTATTTAGTGCTGGAAAACAACCCAGAGAAATGACTTGAGGATCCCAACACAAGGATTCATCTCTGCCTGGTATCCAGACCTCTTTTTTTTTTTTTTCACACTCTGTTCTAGCTCACTATAAAATCCCACAAGGTAGAGAAGAAAGGCTTTTTAAATTTGCTTCATGATACATGTATGCTTGAACTAATTTAAAGAACGTTTTTTATTTAGAAATTTCTGTATCTATTTTACCTTTTCTTCAGAACTCCTAAAATTGTTCATTCCTATCCTTAAGACACATATGACTTTTCTACCAACATCCTTTTGCTCCTTCCGACTTACCATACCCCCTTCTCTCCTTTCTTCATGTCTAGATATTCAACATACCATCCACTTCTCAGTCTGTAGTTCTGTTTCCTTTCCATTTTCATTCTATTTGAACTCTATTTCTAAAAGGAACTAATGTATAGTAATGTTAACAGTTAGTTTGGGGCTAGTACACATCAGTGGAACAGAAGAGAGCCCAGAAAACACTCTGAGTAGGAGGGAATTCTGTATCTGAAACCGGTGGCGCTTTATTTTTTTTTAATTAATTTACTCATTATAGAGAAAGCGCACTTGCGAGCATGCACAGGGGAGAGGAGAGAGGGGCAGAGGGAGGAGGAGAGAGAGAATCCTCAAGCTGACTCCATGCTGGCCCACAGCCCCACTGGAGCCCAGTCTTACAACCTTAAGACCATGACCTGAGCCGAAATCAAGAGTCTGAGGCTTAACCAACTGACCCACCCAGATGCCCCATGAAGCAAGTGGTACTTTCAGTCAGTGGGGAAGGAATGCACAGGTGTTGAGACAACAGACAGTCCAGTTTGCAGACTTTGTCAACATAAAAAAAAAAAAAAGAAAGAATGTGAGGTGGTTTAAAGTTTGAATTCTGGAGCCAGTCTGCCTGGATTCAAACCCCAGGTCTACCAAATGCTAGATACAAGACATCTCACCAGTAAATTTACCTCCCTGATGCAGTCCCAACATCTGTAAAATGAGAATAATATGGTATTTATTCTTATAGCCTTCATGCAAAGTTTAAATAAATTAATATTTGTGAAGCAACTATTACCTCAAAAACCAATATATCCCTGTTAGCTAGAACTACTAATTTTTCCTATTTTATATCACCAAATATACTTGCCAGATGTTATTCTCATTAAATGACAGTACATTTAATCTCTGAAAGACCTTCAAGAAGAATCAGTCTTTTATACAACATGTGATAATCAATGCATTAACAACAGGATACATCATATATGTATAAATATGTAAAATATATTTATTTTGTCTTTAAGCCACTTATAATTTTTATTCATAATTTGCTTTGTAAAAATACATTAACAATATTTAAAAAGGCAAATATCTGAAAGATTTTGCTTATACACTCAGGAAATATGAGAAAAAATAACTGAAAATCTGGGATAACAATTATTATCAATAATCCCACTATGTTTCAAAAGCCAAGAGGAAAATGAAATAGGAAATATCATAGTCTGTATACTACATGAACCAAGTAGGAGCCAGGAAAATACTATTAATGAGTTCATTTCCGTAGATATTAGCTTGCAGCTCCATCAACAGCTGAATATTCATGAAGCAACTTGGATGCAGGTAAACGAGAAAACTTCCCTTACACGAAAACAGCAATTATAACAACAACAAAAATTTATGCATTTTTTTCTGACCTGGGTTATGTAAAATAACAAAGAAAAAGCTAATGTCCATTCAAAACTTTATGAATTTTGTTATATAACCACAAAGATGCAAGAGATTTGCTTACTGCTCCAAAACAGCAAACACCCTCTAACACCAGTACTTTCTGTGTTTCAGAACACTTAAATCATCCTAGATCCTCAAGAAGCAGCCTTAATGGGATGTACATGAAATTGTCCCTAGGCTGAGTGCACATTACTAACATGGTTTAGGGCAATTATTTGCAGAGCTTAGAGCTTGAAAATGCAAACAATATAAAGAACAAACTAAACAGTAAACTAAAATCTAATCAGAACTACACCCAATATTTGGGGGTTTGTCTGGAAGTCCTAAGTGCCCAGCAAGAAGACGTCAGGCAGCAATGATATTATTCAGGGAGATGGGAGCATGTGTCCTGCTGTCATTGGTCTGAAAGTTATACGTATATACAGATGCTCTTTGATGTGGAGTGGGGAGAAGTGGAGGTGGGAGGAAGGGAAAATGGCACCTACCGGGGAATAATTTTTATTGTCATGGCCTCTTCCAAATGCAATAGGATTTAGATTTGGACCCTAGAGCTGATAAAGAACTGGAATAAAATTCAGAAATGAAGTGGCACGTGACTTTATAGTGCCGAGTCACACTGTAGAGGTGGGTTATCAGCTTGAAACTCAGGAACTGGTGTCCTTGCTCATCCCAGTTCCCTGGACCTAAGGAGATGGCAGAGTATAGGACCTTGTTGACCATTATGAGAACTTTGACTTTTACTCATAGTGCAATGGGGAAGGTTTCCAACTGAGTAGTGACAGGACTTGGCCTATGTTTTAGATAGACTCCGGTACCATTCTGATAATAAAAAATGAGATGCAAGCTCAGAAGCAGGAAGATGAGTGAGGAAGCTACTGCATCTCTCATTTGGTGAAATGAATTCTGTTAGTATCTCCATAATTATAAATGTTTTTCACACATCCATATGCACACACACACACACACACACACACCCCATTTCAATTAATAAACACCGATCCAAGTAATCCCATTTTTTATTTCTCAAAATCATTTAAAATGCCAGTTAAGGGGTGCCTGGGTGGCTCAGTGGTTTAAGCCGCTGCCTTCGGCTCAGGTCATGATCTCAGGGTCCTGGGATCGAGTCCCACATCTGGCTGTCTGCTCGGCAGGGAGCCTGCTTCCCTCTCACTCTCTCTGCCTGCCTTTCTGCCTACTTGTGATCTCTCTCTGTCAAATAAATAAATAAAATCGTTAAAAAAAAATATGCCAGTTAAGGAACAGATGCACGGCTATTTCTTCTGTTCTGTTTCTCTTTTTCATTTAAATATTCCCTTCTGTTCTATAGACTGAACTAAGGAAGCCATCAAAAACTATGACTTATAAACAGTGTCAACAATTGCTTTCTTATGTATCACTTCATTAAGTGAAGAATAAATGGGATGTGGCCATACTGGTTTCTTTCTCATTCCAAAGTGATAGAAATGAATGATGAACTCCCTGGGTCAAAAGTCCACACTCGCTGGAATATTTGTTCAGAAATGAGAAATGTTTTATACATTTTCATATATGGATGGTGACTGTTTAAAATATTAAACATTATTTGAATCAAGAAAATTGCCCAAATACTAAACTAAAAAAGCTAAAATAAGAGTATTTCATATAAATTGGCATTGCCCTTTTCTCAGTGGAAAGAAATATAAACAACTCTGAATTTTCAGTTGGCTAAGTAAAGACAGACATAACTGCTTTGATGCCTATTCACTAAAGAATTAATTAATAAGAACACATATGAATAAAGGGACATGAAATAATTAGCCATTGCCACATGAACAGAAAAAGAAAATCAGGTACAGAATAATTAAGGTTACTGGTCAAACTTACTATTTCTATCACAGATAGAGCAATAATATTTAATTTACTAATTATTTAATAAATAAAGTGTCCATTTTTTTCACCAGTTATATAAATTAACTCAATTAATGTTTCGATAATCCTCTAAGTTTGGATATAATCTTAGCTGAATTTTAACAATGGAGAAACTGAGTCTCAAAGAAGTGAAGTAACGTCTCCAAGGTCAAGCAGCCAGGATATGAGGGAGCCTGGAATAAATTCCTGCTTGACTCAGCACCAACTCTCCCATGGCTCACTGGATTATGAGACCCACACTCCCCCACAGGGAAATTAAAACAGTCAGGTCAGGAGACCTCATGCAGAGGCTGAAACAGACACCAAATGATGTTCAGTTTCTAAATTTGATTTCCAAAGTTCCTAGCCCTGCTTTGGAAAAGGATGGCACTCCCTCATATCTTTGAGCACAGAAATCTTCTGCTTAAGGCTACTTGATTTGATTGTAGGGACTTTTTCCTAAAATGAATAAAAAGCACAAAATTTGAGTAAGCTCTTGTATCTGTAACAGAATATTGCTTACAGAAGACAATTTCTGAAAATCCTGTCCTCTTAACCTAATTATAGCATGTAAGTTAAGACCACATTAAAGAGCACAATACAATTGAATACCTACTTTCAGCTAACGAATTCCATCAATTACCAGGGGCAGACCAAAGTCTGCCTGGTTAGCATACTACCCACTAATTTCACCTACAATATGTAGGAAATGGCCTTTCACCAGTTGAGGAATTTAGATACTTTGTTTTCATCCAAAATTATTGTATTACTACTACAGAGAGAAATAAGGGTTTAGGAAACAGGATACATCCCATACCCTGAAACCCTGAATCAGTCTTCAGACATCCAAAACAATGTACTAATGAATTCAAAACAGCATAAAATCTCCTTTGAAGATGACCAATGGAGTTAATAATGATAATAATTATCCTAAGCATTCATTCTCCATAAAGCTAACTGTTGCTTTTATGATGTTAAATCTAAGTTTTGCCCCCACCGAGACACCATTAATTAGGGAAATTAATAGGCAAACCACAGACTGGGGAAAAATATCTGTAATACATAAGTCTGACAAAGGTTCCTTATGTAGAATATACAAATATTTAAATCAATAATAAAAAAAGAAATACTTTACAATTTTTTAACGGGTAAACATTTGAACAGAAAGAAGATACAAAAATGCTAATAAACGCTTAAAAGAGCAGCTTGGATCATCAGTTATCAGGAACAATCAAATTAAAATGAAAATAAGATACACTAATACCAGGAACTAAAATAATAAAGACTAACGATACCAAGTGTTGGGGAGAATGTGGTTTTATCTAGGACTACAAATGACACTCTAAAAATAAGTTAAAGTGCCAATTCTCAATCATCTTCAGGTGAGCAATTTATATCACAGTCTGTCTGTGATACGTAAGCAGTGAAAATAAAAAAATTAAAACCCGTAATAAAAGGCCTATTAAGAAAATGTTATGCATTATACTAATTTTAAGGAATCTAAGCATGAAAAGCCATGTAATTCTATTCGGTAGCTTTACAATAACTCTAAACCTTATACTTCCCATTATCTGTAAAACTTTATTATATATCATTATGTATGGAGGGCAATCAACATAAAGAGTGTACTAAGTAAACTGTCTAAAAGAAGAGGAGAAAACTATGGAGCAGGAAGAAGGGAAGAAAAGAAAAAAGATGAAACAATTCTTCCCCTCAAAATGTTTAAAATTTAGTTTTAGGATAGAATTATATACCTATCGAGTTATACTCAAATTGTATAGCTCTCCTTTGCATATACTGTCTTCTAGGGTCTAACCCCCGTGTCCTCTCCAGGCACAGCTCTTACTCTTAATGTGTCCTGGATTTTATATGGTCTGATACATAGCACAAGCTCCATACACATGTGTTAACTCATTATCTGGACTTTTGGTGAAGCAATTCTCCTGAATACTGAGTCAGCAATGGTAGTTACTGATAAAATTCTTAAAGACCAGGATTAAATCTGTTTCCCTGGTTCTCTCACAGAATCTAGCCCAGAATCTCACGCATAACAGATGCATAACGAAAACGTGTTAAATTCTTCGGGTATAACGATTTCATTTCTCCAGTGTTCTTTTTTGAATTCCAATTTTCCAACAACTGCTTAATACATGATTATATGTAAATAACTCAGAGTCATCTGTATTATCTTCTGCAAGTACAGGAAGAGATTTCATTCAAGATTTAAGAGAAACAATTAGTCGACATCAAAAGGCTGTAATCAGTGAAAGAATCTTCTCTCTTCTCTACCAGAAAACTTAGAATAATACATTCAGTGACAATATTAAGGCAACTCCTACTGAATTTTTGTTCTGATATCTATGCCATGTCGAATAACTGTCAAAGGCAAAAGAGAAGATTCGTGGGCTGGCTAATGCAGGTTTTTTCCTGTTGCCTGTCAATAGCCACCTCCTCCATGACCCATGCTGCGGGTTTCTGAGATAGTAAGTGTAGTCTATAGCCTTGGGACAGAAGCAAGCATGAGGGGCACCTGGGTGGCTCAGTGGGTTAAAGCCTCTGCCTTCAGTTCAAGTCTTGATCCCGGGGTCCTGGGTTAGAGCCCCACATCGGGCTCTCTGCTCAGGGGGGAGCCTGCTTCCCCCTCTCTCTCTGCCTGCTTGGGATCTCTGTCAACTAAATAAAATCTTTTAAAAAAAAGAAGAAGAAGAAGAGGAAGCAGCAAGCATGATCTGGCTTGCACCAGATGTATGCTTTAACCAGTGGAATCACCCAGGACCACATGATAGTAGATGAGCAATAATCAGTTTAAAATTATATAAATCATTCCTACAGAACTTCATCTGCCTTTTAAAATATTATCGCTCAGCCATTCCTCGTCTCAAAGTCATACTCTAATTCCAGTCATTTCCCTTCAATCACCAGTGTCATTGATAAGAACTGCAGCCACCATTGCAGTGGTGAAGGAAGGTTTCAATCCATCCTCCAGGGCCTAGATCAAAGCCCACTTCCTTCCAGAAGATTTCCTCCAATCCTTTGGCCCATATTTTTTTTCTTAATTAGATAACCAATAGAATTACTAGATAAAATACTCAATACATAGCTACCAAACTGAAGTAGTAATTCTAAATTTTCAAAAAGTTAGACATTAGTATGCTTTCTAAGAAACTAGAATTTTATGTACAAATTGAACATTTCATCATCAATCATATGATTACAAATGGATCTGGAAAAAGAACACAGTCCAATAAAATGTGCTGTATGGTTAGAAAGTCGAGTTGAAGCATGGCATTAATTTCAGGACCTACCTGTATTTAAAAGAAACAGAATTTATAAACAGGAGAACAACTATCTCTAAATACTTATAAATCTAGAACAAATTTTAATAATTATTTCCTCATCATTAAAAGAAAAAAATACAGAATATTTTGAAATCTGTTTACAAACTTAAGCCAAGGATAATTTTGAACAGTTCAAGTTCTGAAATAAACAATCCATCATCTTCAAAACTTATTTTTTAAAATAAACAGTGAAATTTTTTTCATAACCTTAGGTTTTCCAAGAGAAATGGATTCATCTGAAGTTTTTCCTTAAGAATAACTAATTACATTGCCCCTGTTTTTCTAAGGTACCAGTTATGACCCCCTACATCTCCTAAAAGAACTCAGTTTGATTCCTCTAACAAGAAGACAGTTCCTATTACGTTCAGACGAATAACTCAAACTCATGGAATCTGAACCGTTGCTATAGAAGCTATGAAAAATAAGCCTTTGACTGTTTCTAAATCAAAGTGCTATCATTCAGGTCCCATGGTTATATTGCCTTTAACAATGACATT
The DNA here is from genome assembly GCF_922984935.1 of Meles meles. NCBI lineage: Eukaryota > Metazoa > Chordata > Mammalia > Carnivora > Mustelidae > Meles > Meles meles. The sequence goes on along the minus strand of NW_025721174.1, from coordinate 378,837 downwards.
TCTTGCAAAACACTGCACTGTTTTAAGAATATCTAAACTATTGTGCTGTATTAGAACACTAAGGGAGAAATCTATGTCTCAAAATTTGCTTATAACTAATGTTCCTTAACCTTAGGTATTACTTAGAAAGGCTCAATATCTGACCAAATCAGATTTGAAGCAATGTTCCTTAAATTATAAAACACTTTATTTTTCCAAGTTCTTAAATACTTCTCAGACTGTATGTTTGTTGAATGAATAAATACTAAGAAAATGTTCATCATACTTCCCAGCTGAGACTAATTAATGCACATGCAGAAAAATGAAAAATTTATACATGAAAATTAAGCAACACCAGGATATTAAATTGATGGGGGCAGGTTATATCTTAACACCTGTGTTTATGATATCATGATACCCTCATCTGTGCTGAACCACTGACCACAGAGATGACAAAAAACTGGAGAGAGATCCTAGCTATGGCCTTCAGATCAATAAGACATTCCCACACCTGCAGCTTAATTTAGTGTCACAACGAACAGTATATACCAGTTTCAGAAGGGTAACTATCACAAAGAGCTAGTGTAGATCAATGCAGGTCCTGTCTGTGGAAAGACTAGTCCCCAAAAGAATCTACATGCTTTCTTTTCACAGAACTTAATGCATTGCTCATATTGTCTTCGGTATCTCTGTCCTTGACTAGGGCTTCCCTTAATGGAAGCCTTCTCCTTCATGAGAACGAAGAACAGTGAAGACAGCATAATTTGTAACAGAGGTTTGCTAGTTTAAAAGTTGAGGAAGATTCATATTAAAAATTAAAGATTTTGGGGGTGCCTGGGTAGCTCAGTGGGTTAAAGCCTCTGCCTTTGGCTCAGGTCATGATCTCAGGGTCCTGGGGTTGAGCCCTGCATCTGGCTCTCTACTCAGCCCGGAGCCTGCTTCCCCCTCTCTCTCTGCCTGCCTCTCTGTCTCCTTGGGATCTCTATCTGATAAATAAATAAAATCTTTAAATAAATAAATAAATTTTAAAAATTAAAATTCCAGACTTTTTAGAGTACCTCTTAAAACATCAGATGCGCTAACTATACTTGGGGCTACACATCTGCCTGCCAGCAACTGGCTAGAGCAGAGGGGTGCTGCCCTCCTTGTGCTCCCCAGGCCTCACCACTCCCTAGTGTTTGCCCCTGAGCAGCTTTGGCCATTTTTGTTCCTTGCCTTACCTCATGGGCATTTTATTGAAACCTTTGGTGTAAGCCTGTGAACTCTGCAGTTAGACTACCTGGATTTAAATCCCAACACTTCCCAGTTGTATGACCCTGGGCGTATTACTTTCTTCCCTCTCCCTGCTCTTTTGTTTTCTCCTTGTAACGTTATAATAATTTTCACTACTTTATAGAGTTGTTGGGGAAATTAAAAATAACTTGGACATCAAGTACAGAGCCCAGTGAATCCATAAATGTACTTATTATTAAGGAAAACATACAGACACACACGAGTGGGGCTAGATTAAACTCCCCCTGCCCCACTGCATTAGGTGTATAGAGCTATAACCTCAGAGGCTTTCAGCCTTAGGCCAAGGGAACATGGACCACAGCCCCGGTAGCACAATCTCGGTAGGCTGCTGGGGACCTTGAGTGAGGTGGATCCAGGCTGAAACACAGTGCATTGTATCAGTTATGGCTGGCATTCTCCTCGAAGTCCTAGGACTGTTCTTATACCTAGCTACACTTTACAGCCACCTGGGGAGAGTTTTAAAACTAAAGAAAACAATGCCCAAGCCCTACACCAAACCAAGCAAGTCAGATCTATTGAAGTGGATCTAGATATATCTTTAAAGCTCCCTAGGTGTTTCTAACGTACAGACAGGCTTGAGAACCACTGTTCCATGACACAGAGAGCACCAGCCCTCCCCAGCCACGTCTAGGACTCTCAAAAGATCCAACAAAGGGGTTCACATTTTTAAAAATGAGCAGCTTAGGAAGCATTAAAATACAGAAATTACTAATTTATCTGGCAGGAAATATTCATTTTGCAAACATGTCTGCATTATGGATTAAGTGAGTTCTATTTTTCAAAAATAGGAAGATCACTGTTTACAAATGTGGTATTTCTTCAAGTGAATCCCCACACAAGTGATTTTAAATGCCTGTTTTAAGTGCATTCCACAGACTGAGGGGCAATAATTTTGAGTCTTCGGAAGGTGACTGAATTTAGCAATACCACAGTAATTAATTAAAGGTTGACATATAAAGCTAGTTTTACTTAATAGTGAGACAACTTTAAATTTTTATAATGAAGTCATAGCTTTCTACTTAAAAATAACAAAGTCATCAATAGTTTTGCAGGAAATATAGAGCAACATTATTAAAATTTTGCTAATATATGTGTAAGTTCTATGCTAATTTGGGTAAACAGTTTAAATGCTTATCAAACTACATGTATAGAAAATAAAATATTAGCATTATTCTTTAGCAGTCTTTAATTAGATCTGGAAATTTTTAATTATTAAAATATCTAAGATTTAGATGTTTTTAAAATACATTTAAAGATCATTCTTAGGCAAACTTTAGGTAGAGGGATAACTAATTTGGGGAAAACTCTATTTTGAGGAAATCTAATATTCTTTGTAGTTGCTAAATTAGGATGCCACATGTATTTAAATGTAAATTCAGATATGCCCCCACTTATTTTAGCATGAATCTTTTAAATCAAATATTAACACTTTTTTAAATTTCTTTTTCCATATCTGTATCTCAGGTACTAATTTCCTTCTCATTTCCCCCAAACAAGGTCACAAACCCAGATCTCTACAGGGTAGGGAAATCACAAAAAACAGCAAAGTAGTGCGGGCAGTCAGGTCCCCAGGCAGAGGCCACAAAACAGCAGTCTGGAAATCTGGCCCATACACATGATTAGTTTGCTTGCTCTGCATTTTAAAAATTTGGAAAACTCGGATAAAAATCCAGAATTCCAGCTTACCCTGGAAAAGCAGGAGCTCCTGGAACATTGGGGTCACAGTCTTTAGCAACAGTTGACTGGACGTGAGTATCGCTGCCCCTTTGGATGGGGCACAGGCTCCCTCCACCTGACCAGTTACCACCACCTGCTTGTTATGTATGCGTTGCCTGCTTTACTTCTGGAAGCTTCTGAGTTTCCAACAAAAGGATAAACTAATCAAGTAAGAGACCCCTAATTCGGGCCCAAGACTCCACATCTGGGGGGGGGGGGCTAGAAGACAAAAAAACGAGTGGCGGGCAACAACCCTGGGAAACAAAGAAGACATGCCAAGTCTCCTATATATATTTTGGGGAGTCAGGAAATGGTGTGGTTCAATGGAAAGAGAAGAGTGGGGAACACCTGTGCTTGAATCATGGGCTCTCCCACTGTCATTGGTGGGACCTTGAGTGGAGCTCACCCTCTGGGGATAATGGGGCTACCAATTTCTCTCTCAGTAAAGAGTCCCTAGGGTGATGAGGAGTGCACCGTGTCACGCACATTCAGGGCTTAGGAGACTTATGGAGTGGTAGGAGAAAGAACATGGGATTTGGTAGTGAAATCTGGCTTTGAATGCCAGCTGCACTCCGTCATCTCCGTGAGCTTCAGTTTCCTCCTTGGAAGCAACATCCCTAGAGAAGGGTTGCCAGGAGAATGTCTGCTATGGAGTGGATTGACTTTCACCAAACCTCTATCATCAGCAGCCCTACTGCTCTGATTCCAGTCCTCGTCCCACTGCAGGGGCAAGTGGAGGAGTGCTGGCTAGCACTTAGGCCAGGCAGATGCTATGTGGCTGTGCACTCTGTAGCATTTTAGAAATGAAAAGAATGGGAAGAGAGACAATCCAAAAACTGTATGACTAGAAGGCAGAAGTGCTCAAATATTTTCTGTGGTATCAGAATGAGGCATCCATGATGTGTGGAGGCAGAAGGTGAACAGGAAGATGGAAGGTGGTCATTCAAATGGAAAAAGTATCTTTGAGTACCTGCTATTCTGCCTTATGGGACAGCAAAGACACTGGGTATACTTATGTACGTGGGAGTAGCCACATGTACACACACACACACACACACACACACACACACACACACACTTTCTGGTCCTCCAAAATTCCCAATGAAAAAGACAGACACATTCAAATACCTAATATGAGGCTTGTCTTAGTAAGAACAGTCTAGAAAGAAGGATGATCAGAGTAGGGAAGGAAGAAGTCAAATGCAGGTGGGGAGATCCTAGACAGATGCTTAGAAAAGGTGGAGTTTGAACATCTCAGACCGAGAAGGGTTTCCAAAAAGAGGAAGAAATGGGGTATCGGGTATCTCGAAAAGGCAATGATCTGAGGCCAGACCCAAGGGCAGCAGCTACCAGATCTATGTGGGAACAGTCAGTCCAGTGCATAAGATGGGGGCTTGAGGTAACAAGGCAGGTGATGAACTTGAAATATACCTGGAGAGGAACTGTCAGTCTGCGACTTCATTCTGGACACACTCAGTAATTGAATCTTTGCTCCCAATGCACACAGCTTGCCCATAGATAACCTCAGAATCCCTGCAGTAGTACAGCAGGTTGGAAAGAAGCAATAAATATCTTAAAGGTGCCCAGTCAGGACAGAGAAAAAGAATCGGGCTTTATGATGTCAAGAGTGGCTCTGAATTGATCTATTTAGCATTGCTAGCTAACGGTCTCGCTAGCTTACCTTCTGGGGAATGTTGACCAGCTTTACATAGTTCCAGAAAGATGAAGATATTGATAATAAAAGGAGAGCAAACACATCAGAAATGAGTGATTCTATTCATCTTTAACTTTGGTTTCAGTGACTTCTAAACTCTGACACATTATCTCTATTCCCCTGACCAGAGCTGGAAAGGCCACAGGGTCACTTGAATTTCCCAGCCTTGCTGTTCTTCTTGGACCCCAGGTTGTTGGCACCGTGTTCCAGAATTTCCTAAGGTGCCAGGAACGCAAGCTGGTGCCAGGGATGCAAAGTCAAACCCCTGCCTTTGGAAGGTTACAGAAGGAGAGAAGTAATATAAATGGAAATCAATGTCTTAAACCCAGTGAGATAAATCAGTGCTCCATGAAGTGTTACAGAGAGTTCATAAACCAAGCCAACTATTGTATCTACATGCTCCCTGCATGCTCAGGCAGTACAGTGTCCTGACAAAGAGCAGAAGCTCAACTCTAAGACGTGGTTCAAATCCCAGCTGTGCCACTTATCAGCAGGGTGATTCCAGGGCAATCACTTCATCTCTCTGTGCCTCAATATCCCAACCATAAAAAAGGCAGAATAAGAGTGCCTACCTCATGGGATTACTGTGAGAATTAAAAGAATTTACATACATGGTACACTTAATACTATGCATTGCACACTAAAATATTTTCATTTGTATAACCTGATTAGTGCAAAAGAGAGCCTAGAAATGTTAATCTTTCCTGCATTTCTCCTGTCTCCAGCCAAAAGAAGCATTATGAAAATGAACTTTTTTCTCAATGCACATTTGCCAACCAAGTGAAATTAACCTTGAACTTCCATCTCCCAAGTGACAGCTGCCTGAGATCTTTCCACCCGTACATGAGTCTTCTTATTCATCAAGCTTCCTGAAAGCCTCCAGCAGAGCTGTTCCCTGCTAGAAACCTCATGGTCCTGATAATAGAATTAAAGAGACATCATTCTGGATATTTCTGGTGGGAAGCACTGGTTGTAAGCAAGGTTGGAGCAGCTCCATACCCAGATAATCTGTGGACCTTAGCCAAGTCCAAATGCCCTATCCAGACATTGCACTCAAATTGCCTCCAATGGCCTAGCTGCTCCTCTCCCTTCCAAACGTTTGGTCATGCCAGGGAAGAGAGATTCCTTCCCGATTCCCATTTAGACAACTACATTTCACACCCTCCCCAGGATTCTCTGCCTCTGGTTTTGGGATTCTCAAGCTTCATGGCTTAGCAGTGAGAGGTCTGCTGTTCCAGACTAAAAAGTTGTTTTCCCATCCCTGAAAAGAAGGAAAAATAAGTTTTGTCAGCGCACAAGGAGACTTACTTGTCAGCTGCTCTGATCATGGCATTTAGATCCAAAGTGGTACCTTCTCAGTAACTCATCAGGTTTTTAAAAAGATAACTTGGGGGTGGTGCCTGGATTCCTCAGTTGGTTAAGTGACGGCCTTTGGCTCAGGTCATGATCCCGGAGTCCCAGGGTCGAGTCCAGCATCTGGCTTTCAGCTTCACAGGGAATCTACTTCTCCCTCTCACCCTCTCCTCTCTCATGCTCTCACTCACTGTCTCTCTCTCAAATAAATAAATAATATCTTTAAAAAAAAACAGACATTAGTAAGATGCCAAATCTAGAGTTCAGAATGATGATTATTAATGTCCTAGCTGGGCTCAAAAAAAAAAAGCATGGAAGAAATTAGAGAATCCCTTTCTGGAGAAATGAATCCCTTTCTGGAGAAATAAAAGAACTAAAATCTAACCAAGTTGGAATTAAAAAGGCTATTAATGAGGTGCAAAAAAAAATGTCGGATCTTATTGCTGGGATAAATGGGACAGAAGAGAGAATTAGTGATAAAGAAGACCAAATGATGGAGAATAAAGAAGCTAAGAAAAAGAGATAAACAACTACTAGACCACAAAGGGAGAATTTGAGAGTTAAGTGATACCATAAGACAAAACAATATTAGAATAACTGAGATCCCAGAAGAAGAAGAGAGAGAGAAAACAGCACAAATATATTGGAGCAAATTATAGCAGAGAATTTCCTTATTTGGGGAAGGGGACAAGCATCAAAACCCAAGAGGCACAGATAACCCCCCCAAAATCAATAAAATAGGTCCACACACCATCATCAAATAGTAAAGCTTACAAGTCTCAGTGACAAACAGAAAATCCTGAAAGCAGCTTGGGACAAGAGGTCTGTAAAATACAATGATAGAAATATTAGATTGGCAGCAGACCTAGCCACAGAGACCTGGCAGGCCAGAAAGAACTGGCATGATATATTCAGAGCACTAAACAAGAAAAATACACAGCCAAGAATACTATATCCAGCTAGGCTGTCATTGACTATAAGAGAGATAAAAAAGCTTCCAGGACAAACTGAAATTAAAAGAATTTGCAAACACAAAATCAGCCCTATAGGAAATACTGAAAGGGGTCCTCTAAGCAAAGAGGGAACCTAAAAGTAACAGACCAGAAAGGAACAGAGAGAATATACATTAACAGTCACCTTACAGGCAATACAAAGAAGCACTAAACTCCTATCTTTCAATAGTTATCCTGAATGTAAATAGGCTAAATGCCCCAATCAAAACAAACAGGGTATCAGAATGGATTTAAAAAAAAAAAAAGACCCATTGTTATGCTGTCTTCAAGAAACTCATTTGAAACCCAAGGACACCTCCAGACTTAAAGTGAGGGGGTGGAAAACAAGTTATCATGCTAACGGACAGCAAAAGAAAGCTGGAGTGGTAATCCTTATATCAGATAAATTAGATTTTTAACACAAAGACTACAATAAGACATGAGGCAGGACACTATATCATAAAGGGTCTGTCCCACAAGAAGATAAAACAATTGAAATATCTATGCCTAACATGGGTGCAGCCAATTATATAAACCATTTAATAACAAAAGCAAAGAAACACATCAACAATTATACAGTAATAGTAGGGGACTTTAACACCCTCCTTACTGAAATTGACAGTTCTAAGCAAAAGATCTACAAGGAAATAAAGGCTTGAAATGAAACACTGGACCAGATGGACATCACAGATATACATTCCATCCCCAAACAACAGAATACACATTCTTCTCTAGTGCACATGGAACATTCTCCAGAATAGATCACATCCTGGGTCACAAATCAGGTCGCAACCAGTACCAAAAGACTGGAGAATCATTCCCTGCATATTTTCAGACCACAGTGCTTTGAAACTAGAACTCAACCACAAGAGGGAAGTTGGAAAGAACTCAAATACATGCAGGCTAAAGAGAATCCTACTAAAGAATGAATGGCTGAACCAGGAAATTAAAGAAGAATTGAAAAAACTCATGGAAACAAATGATAATGAAAACACAACCATTGAAAATCTGGCAGGCAGATTTTCAAATCAGGCAGTCCTGAGAGGAAAATATACAGCAATACAAGCCTTTCTCAAGAAACAAGAAAGGTCTCAAATACACAACCTAATCCTACACCCTACACCTAAAGGAGCTGTAGAAAGAACAGCAAAGAAAGACAAACCCAGCAGAAGAGAAATAATAAACATCAGAGCATAATAAAAATCAGAACAGAGATCAATGAAATCAAAACCAAAAATTAAAAAAAAAAAAACAACAGTAGAACAAATCAAAGAAACTAGGAGCTGGTTCTTTGAAAGAATTAATAAGATCGATAAACCCCTGGCCAGACTTACCAAAAAGAAAAGAGAAAGGACCCCAATTAATAAAGTCATAAATGAAAGAGGAGAGATCACAACCAACACCAGAGAAACACAAATGATCCTAAGAACATACTAGGAGCAACTACACACCAGCAAATTTGACAATCTGGAAGACATTAATGCATTTCTAGAGACATAAAAACTACCAAAACTGAACCAGAAAGAAATAGAAGACCTGAACAGACCCATAACCAGTAAGGAGATTGAAGCGGTCATGAGAAATTTCCAAACAAACAAGAGCCAGGGCCAGACGGCTTCCCAGGGGAATTCTACCAAGCATTTAAGGAAGAATTAATTCCTATTCTCCTGAAACTGTTCCAAAAAGGAGAAATGGAAGGGAAACATCCAAACTCATTTTATGAGGCCAGCATTACCTTGATCCCAAAACCAGACGAAGACCCCATCAAAAAAGAGAATTACAGACCAATATCCTTGATAAACACGGATGCAAAAGTTCTCGCCAAAATACTAGCCAATGAGATCCAACAGTACATTAAAAGGATTACTCACCAAGACCAAGTGGGATTTATTCTACAGCTGCAAGGTTGTTTCAACATCCACAAATCAGTTAATGTGATACAATATATTAATAAAAGGAAGAACAAGAATCATATGATACTCTCAATAGATGCTGAAAAAACATTTGACAAAGTACAGTAACCTTTCCTGATCAAAACTCTTCAAAGTGTACGGATAGAGGGCACATACCTCAATATCATCAAAGCCATCTATGAAAAACCGACAACAAGTATCATCCCTCAATGGGAAAAAACTGAAAGCTTTTCTGCTAAGGTCGGGAACACAGCAGGGATATCCATTATCACCACTGCTATTCAACATAGTACTAGAAGTCCTAGCCTCAGCAATCAGACAACAAAAAGAAATTAAAGACATCTGAATTGGCAAAGAAGTCAAACCCTCACTCTTTGCAGATGATAGGATACTTTATGTGGAAAACCCAAAAGACTCCACTCCAAAACTGCTAGAACTCATACAGGAATTCAGTAAGGTGTCAGGATATAAAATCAATGCATAGAAATCCATTGCATTTCTTAACACCAACAGCAAGACAGAAGAAAGAGAAATTAAGGAGTTGATCCCATTTACAATTGCACCTAAAACCATAAAATACCTAGGAACAAACCTAACCAAAGAGACAAAGAATCTATACTCAGAAAACTATAAAGTATTCATGAAAGAAATTGAGGAAGACACAAAGAAATGGAAAAATGTTCCATGGTCATGGATTGGAAGAACAAATATTGTGAAAATATCTATGATACCTAAAGCAACCTACACATTTAATGCAATCCCTATCAAAATATCACCAATTTTTTCAAGGAAATGGAATAAGTAATCCTAAGATTTTTTTAAAAGATTTTATTTATTTGAAACAGAGAGATCACAAGTAGGCGGAGAGGCAGGCAGAGAGAGAGGGGAAGCAGGCTCCCTGCTGAGCAGAGAGCCCAATGTGGGGCTCGATCCCAGGACCCTGGAATCATGACCTAAGCCGAAGGCAGAGGCTTAACCCACTGAGCCACCCAGGCACCCCAATAATCCTAAAATTTATATGTAACCAGAAAAGACCCTGAATAACCATAGGAATGTTGAAAAAGAAAATGAAATTTGGTGGCACCACAATTCCAGACCTTAAGCTCTATTACAAATTGTCATCATCAAGACAGTATGATACTGGCACGAAAACAGACACATAGATCAGTGAAACAGAACAGAGAATGCAGAAATGGATCCTCAACTCAATGGTCAACTAATCTTTGACAAGGCAGGAAAAATGTCCTATGGAAAAAAGACAGTGTCTTTCAATAAATGATGTTGGGAAAATTGGGATAGCCACATGCAGAAGAATGAAACTGGACCATTTCCTTATAACACACAGAAAAACAGACTCCAAATGGATGAAAGACCTCAATGTGAGACAGGAATCCATCAAAATCCTTGAGAACACAGGCAGGAACCTCTTCAACCTCAGCTGTAGCAATTTCTTCCTAGGAACATCATCAAAGGCAAGGGAAGCAAGGGCAAAACTGAACTATTGGGACTTCATCAAGATCAAAAGCCTTTGCACAGCAAAGGAAACAGTCAACAAAACCAAAAGACACCTGACAGAATGGGAGAAGATATTCGCGAATGACATATCAGATAAAGGGCTAGTATCCAAAATCTAGTAAAGGACTTACCAAACTCAACACTCAAAGAACAAAGTAATCCAATCAAGAAATGGGCAGAAAACATGAACGGACATTTCTCCAAAGACGACATTCAAATGGCGAATAGACACATGAAAAAGGGCTACACATCACTCACCATCAGGAAATACAAATCAAAACCCCAGCGAGATAGCACCTCACACCAGTCAGAATGGCTACAATTAACATGTCAGGAAACGACAGATGTTGGTGAGGATGCAGAGAAAGGGGAACACTCCTACACTTCTGGTGGGAATGCAAGCTGGTGTATCCACTCTGGAAAACAGCATGGAGGTTCCTCAAAAAGTTGAAAATAGAGCTACCCTATGACCCAGGAATCGTACTACTGGGTATTTGCCCTAAAGATACAAATGTAGTGATACGAAGGGACCCATGCACCCCAATGTTTATAGCAGGAATTCCACAATAACTAAACTATAGAAAGATGCTAAATGCCCATCAACAGATCAATGGATAAAGAAGATGTGATATATATACAATATATATATGTGATATATATACAATATACATACATACATATACATATATATGTATATATATGCATATATATACATACATATACATGTATATGTATATATATGCACATATATACATATATATACATGTATATGTATATATATGTATATGTATGTATACATATATATACATACAAACATATACATACATACATACATAACATGGCACACTATGCAGCCATCAAAAATCCTGAAATCTTGCCCCTTGTAATGATGTGGATGGAACTAGAGGGTATTATGCTAAGGAAAATAAGTCAATCAGAGAAAGACAATTATCGTTTGATATCTCTGATATGAGGAATTTGAAAGGCAGTGCCGGGAGTCATCGGGGGTTGGGAGGGAAAAAAATGAAACCAATGGGGCTGGGGAGGAAGACAAATCATAAGAGACTCTTAATCCCAGGAAACAAACTGAGAGTTGCTGGGGGGCGGGCGAGGGAAGTGATAGGGGGCTGGGTTATGGACATTGAGGAGGTTATGTGCAATGGTGAGTGCTGTGAATTGTATAAGACTGATGATTCACAGACATGTACCCCAGGAACAAATAATACATGAAATATTAGTAAAAAAAATGTATTAAATATGTAACAATGAAGCACATAGTTCAGAGGAAGCTGACATGCAAATTTACAATTACATTTGCTAAAATGGAGGTGTTTGGAACACCATGGGAACAAAGGAGAAAATAGCACCCAATTCTTTCTGGGAGGAACGTGTGTTAAAAGACAGCGTTTGAGCTAGAACGATGGGGCTGGTTGTCTGTAGATAGCTAAAGGAAGGGGACAGCTGTAGGTCAGGGTGGTCAGGAAAGATTACTCCAGCATCAGTGAAAGGATGCATTGGTGGCAGGTCCTCAAGAACCAGTACAGTTATCCATCAGCTTTCTTCCCATTAGCCAAAGATCTACTGCCAAAGTCATCTAGCAAATCACTTGAAAAGATACCTTGGGTATCTGATTTATTCCAGTGCTAATTGCAAATCAGCTATTCACATTTTCAGATTACTAACCGAGTACACTTATTTCTAGAATCTGAAAGTAGTCCCTTACCAATATGACTGTTAAGTGTGGACAATATTATTTAACACTATATAGACAACTGATTGTTTGAAGATTCTTTATATATGAAGTAAGGAGAATAAGAGCTAAGTGAATTTAAAAAAAAGATGTTGCATTTCATCATGTTATATATCTACATGTTATATATAGACATATAGAATCTTTCTACAACCCATTCCAGGAATAAGATACAAAAATCATTTCCAAGCTGTCAAAGGCAAGATCATAGAATCTGCATTGAGGTAACAGAACTCTTCAGGAATTTACTTGCATTTAACTTAGAAGTAATTCTAATAGTCTAGTAGTCGAGTTTCTCCACAAATAACTTCCTTCTGTCCCTTCCTTCTTTCCCTGTTGAACAGCTATCATTTCCTATCACTGTGCTAGAATAACAAGAGGACAGGCATTCAGAAGGGTTTGAAGAACTGGCCACAGATATTTGGTGCTTCTTGCTTGTATTAGTGTGAGGAAGACCAGAAAGGAAATACAAACACAGCTCTAAGGAAAACAAAACAGTATGTGGGACCCATATAACATGGAAAACATGAAACCTCAGCATTTAGGTGTCTCTAATAACTAGTGATTATAATCACACTTGGTCATAAAAAGATTAAATTTTAGCCTTCTGTTCAATTAGGACATGTTACATTTTAGAATGATTGCCTACTAAAATCATTAAAATGAAAATGTTGATGGTTATGTTGTTCTCAGCTCCTGGAAAACTTGTCCATGTCTTTGAAGGGTCTAAGAAGTCTCTTCAATTTCCCACCTAAGTCATAAAATACATGCTTATTAGCAAAGGAAGATGAAGATTGTCTACAGATTAGATAAGCCATTTATTGCTGGCATACGCAAACCTCACCCTCCTCATAACAGCATTTCCTGAGATCAGGGAGCCCAAGAGGAACAGCCCAAGACAGTAAAAGAAGATGCAAGTTTAGAAAAACTACTGAAAAACCAATGAAAATTACATTATCTCCTAATAGTTAGCCCATGGTATTACTTTGCCTACTAAGAATAGTATGTGAACACACACACACACAAAGTGTGTTTATAGGGAAGCAAATTAAGTATGTCTTTACTACCCCCTGTTCTCTTCAGATTATACCTGAACTGCTTTGTGGGTTGAAAGTAATCCAGTAGAGTCCAGTAAGGAATACTGGAAATGAAACATTATACCAATCTTAATATATACATGTTATCTACATCACTATCATGCATCCGAATGTTCTGAGAAAGGAAACACTCGTATGTTCATTCACCTATATGCACAAAAACTAGCAGGTTTTACCACCTTTGTCCCTTTTGTAAGGCAAGATGATGGCTCAGAAGGTATCTTCAGTTTTATTTGGTAAGAAATTAGTACTTTTTCTATATGTTGATGTGAGTTCTTATTCTGAGTGGGCATTGCAGTTACTGTGAGCCCAGAGTTGTTTTAAGTAATTATTGTGTTGTCAGCTTTGAAAGCAATCATCTCCATCTTGCTTACAAGCTCACAGTGGTGTCCAGTTTGTGACAGGTGTTCATTAAGCATATTTTGGGAATCAAAATTTGCCTGCCCTTTTGTCTTTCAGTTGTCTAACTTTATACCTCTTCCCCTATCCTAGGCCTTGGGTTCCCCAACATCCTTAATCTTCCTTCATCATGCTCCCTATCTCTCCTCACTGCAGCTCTCTTAGCAGGACTGGCTTTTCATGAAGGTTCTTCTTAGTGGTATCACATTGCAGTACACCTCTCTCTAAAACTAGCAGGGATGATGTTTTGGCTCCTTAATGTCAGCAGGTGTTCTGTAGGTTCATTGGTGAGGTTAATGGAAATGATTAAGAATCAGGTTGTGATGGGGTGCCTGGGTGGCTCAGTGGGTTAAAGCCTCTGCCTTCGGCTCAGGTCATGATCCCAGAGTCCTGGGATCGAGCCCCACATCGGGCTCTCTGCTCGGCAGGGAGCATGCTTCCTCCCCTCCTCTCTCTCTTTCTCTCTCTCTCTCTCTCTCTCTGCCTTTCTGCCTACTTGTGATCTCTGTCAAATAAATAAATAAAATCTTTAAAAAAGAAAAAGAATCAGGCTGTGATATCTGACGTATAAATATATATGAAACAAAATAAACTGCTGCTACCTCCTTATAGGTCTTCATTCTGACCTCATATTTTATACAAAAATATGTATTTTATAAATATCTTATATTTATATATTTGTGTTTATATGCCAATTGACTAAAGGACATGATATCATTGAATCTAAAACCCACGAGTGTGTAGTTTGCTGCAGGAGCAGGAAACTTTCGAAAGAGCTTTTACTTTTCCATTGCTAAGAATACCACTTGACATTAGAGCTTTCTCTGTGTAGGCTAGAGTATTACCTAGATTCACTTCTGCAGTGGTTTTCAATGATTCTTTCTTACCTACACCCTAAAAGAATTTTGAAGCATTATTTCCTCACACATTTTAAAGTTGGCATCTAATATATCTCACATGGTTAGTTAGCTACAGTGGATACAGATTTTCAGTGTGTTGTAAATATTGGTATTAAAAAAATACACCATACTTTTAAAATGTACCAAGAGGAACCTAAACACCATTTAGTAGTGGGAAATTTTACATCACTTTTTTCTCTATGAACTATTTTCATCCCATTTCTTGTGCCAAATTTTCTCCAACCTGCAAATCTTCTCATTCATCCTTTTATACTTCTGTGCAACCCAAGGCAGTTCATTTTGCATTTTGACCCAATCTCACTAAATGGTATCACTTCTACCCAGAACCTCAAGCCAGTAACGTAGAAATCATTCTTTTATCTTCCTCACTTACCCCAGTCATCAAGTCCATTTTTACTCCACCTCCCGTATCAAACCAAATCTCTCCAAGTCTCTCCAGCACCCAGAAGAGGTCTAACCAGAATTCTTAAGAGGAAATTTGTCAGGGAGCTGTGGTCCAACAAAAGCATATAGAGGAAAAATCTGAAGCAACTTATATTTTATTTAGAAAATATCATAGTTAAAATGCCAATCACACAGGCACCAAACACAACTGGAGCCCTGCTCAGCACACAACCAAGATACTTTATTCTAAGTTCCATGAAATGAGGTTTTGCTTAAAATTGATGAAATGCCAGCCAGAGTCTTCTCTAAACAAGTAAGTCCTAATTGCCTCATTTGCTTTAAGTTTATAGGATGCCATAGGCACTACTGAGGAAGGTATTTCACTTAGCTTCAAAAAAAATTAAAAAAAATTTTAATGTAACAAAGTGTGTTTCAAAAGTTGTAGATGATAGCAACTTAGAAGCTATAGCAAATTCTGCAGTAAGGAACAATGCAACCAGATGTGATTTGAGGGTATAAGTACACTGGGCAGCTAATCAAACGCAGTCCAGCAAGAAATATAAAAAGACGAACTGTGAAAAGAAAAAAGGAAACACAAAAATGTCTGTTCAATGAAGAAAACAGCTGTATCATGCTAGGTCTGAATTGTTTGGTCTTCTTTTTCTTCTATTTCTCTGATTTTATTTGGGGAGGATTAAAACCAGATTCTCAATGGGCAAAATAAAGGCTATTCAAATTTTCTGACTAGCGTGTAAAACAATTTTATTTTTTGCAAAACAGTTTAAATTTGAATTTAAACACACAAAAAAATACAACTTTGAACAATCTCTTTCAACTTATTTTTGTTTTTTACTCTTAGAACATAACATTTCGTATTTACATGGAATGGAGAAGATTTAATTCAGAAAAATTCATTTAACAAAGACATATTAAGTACCTCTTATGCACCAGGCTTTAGGAGTCTGGTGTTGACCAAAGACACAAATGTCCTTTTCCTTGAGAAGTTTTGTTTTTTAAAATTTATTTTATAGAGCAAGACCAGGAGCAGGTGGGGGTGGGGGCAAAGTGAAAGGGAGAAGGAGAGAATCTCGGCCAGACTTCCTGCATCTCAACCAGATGCTCTGTTGAGCATGGAGCCTGATACGGGCTCGATCTCAAGACCCTGAGATCATGACCTGAGCTAAACTCAAGAGTCAGTCACCTAACTGAGCCATCCAGGCACCCCATTCTTGAGAAGCTTTTAATAAAATTATTATATATAAAACTTTCTAGCAAGGGCTGCTTTATGAGGTAGAGGTAGATAAAGGGAGGATATTCAAGTAAACAGTAATAACAACTAGAATTTATTGAACTTAGTATATGCTACGTTCTATGCTATATTATAGGTATGATTTTATTTAATTCTTAGAACAATCCTATGATGTGAGACTATGAATTCTACCATATTGTTGTGAAATATGACCCTCAGAGGGTTTAAACTCAATGTCATAGCTAGTGAGTGGTAGAGCTAGGATTTGAATGGAAATTTATCTGCTTTCATGGTTCAGGCTTAGGAAGCAGGCTGTATTACAGAGGGTAATTGAACATTTTCCACAGTGTGGAGAAGATGCCTCCTTTGGATGCAAGATTATGCTAAATCTCCAAAACTATGCTTTAATGCTAAAGTCCCAGAGATGGAATTAAGGGAAATCAGTTATTTGCTCTAGGATTTCAATTAAAAAACTATTCTTGCCCACCATCATATCCTTAGCAGGAATCTGACTCTAGTTAAAGTCCTCTGAATATAGATAGAGACAATACAGCTGATACTCTTTGCAGATTTACTGGAAGTTTAAAAGCTTCCAGACCAAGATATACACCTAAGGTGGTCCTGGCTTTGGGTACAGTTTTCCCACCAAACACAGTCCGCCCATCACTGATGGGTTGCTTTCCTCGATCCTAATGGGACTTCCCCTCACCCCACAACTGAGAGGATGCCTGCTTGCAATTCTGGAAACCTATGCTGCTCGTTGCCCCTCTTGCTACTCATTCTACTACCTCACAGTTTATTTGTTAGTGAAGTTCTTCTAATTCAGTTCTTACCACCATGATGATCCCTTGTCCTTTCACCTCCTCCCTATTCCATCAAAACTGACTAATTGGCCCATAATTCTCTGAGATCTGATTGCCTAAGTAACTCTGTTTCCATGGGACCCTTCTCTTGGGCATTTGTCTTAGAAGACGACAATCCATCAAACCACTGAGATTTTAAATTTTATTTTTTCAGTGACAGTCTAATTTGATGAAAGAGCCCTTTGTAGAACTGGGGTATGGGGGGGGGGGCTTTGTGCAAGCTCTCAAATCACACCACTAATCCACTGCCTACCTATAACCTTGATGCTACAGGGCAGTTTTGCTCTGAAACACATTTGTTCTTTGGCGGAGATCAAGGTCTTGTTCATTTTAAGATCAGCAAAATCGTATTTTTCTGCTAAGAGCCACATTCCTAAGTTAGAGGGCTTCTAGAAATGGGTGAGAGACACACTCTGTCAATTCTATCACTACACGAGTATTTTCTTGGACTTTTGTCTCTGAATAGGGATGTAAGAGTGTTAGTAGAGAGGATGGGATAAATTATTATTTAGTCTGCATGAATATGGTTCTTTTGGACAGTTCATAAATATAAAAGGGCTGCTGTGTTTTCACTTCCCACTGAGTAACATCCAGAGTCTACCTTTATCAAGTTTAACTCTTGCTCAAATGTTTAAAAGAAATCAGATCTCATCTACTAAAATAACAAGCTCAGACAAGTCTACATATTTTTTTAAACCTCAGTCTTAGTTATTCCCTGGGGCTGTTTGGACATGTCAGGTATTTTATTTTTTAAGCTGATGACAGTAACTTTAAAAGGTTTGGCTTGTGTCAGAAAACTTTGGGAAAAGTGTTACTGCATTGCCCTTCACCTTTCAACTTGGACACTCAGCCATGTTATAAAACTTTTATAGAGTAATTGCACAGAAATAACCAGCACTGGTTATAATAAGTTAACTTGAATTCCTTTCCCTGGACAGGCTTCTCCATGCTTAGTGGACACTCCTTTACAACACTGAACTTTAGCACTAGAAATAGTAAAAGGAAGAAGTTTGTGTTGCTTGAAAATTCTGGTATAGTGTAAACTATTTTGTTATAGCATACTGCTGCTTAAAAATGTATCTAGTACGAAAGCCTTAGAATGCATAAGTCCTTACTCATAACTATTAATAAGGATAATATATCAGCAAATTTGACATTCCAATTCTAGCATCAATTCCTCCTTGATACCTGGGAAATGTATATGACATATTATTCATATATATCTCCATCCCAACAGGGCGACAGTACTGAACTGCACAACTCTAGGGGTACCATTCACTTTGAGGGGTATTAATGTCGACCCATTCCCAGGAGATCTGTAGGATACAATCTTCCGGTTTTACACTGACAGCCTGGAATCTGCCAATACAACTCTTGCCTTAGCATGGGAAGTACTTACTGCTTCTCAATTCAGAATATCTGGGAAGAGATTAAGACTTTGTTATCCATGAGTTATGAGAATTGTTTTTGTTCAATGGCAGCTATTTTACTTACTCCTTCTTATCACTCCTATTGAAGTCCATCTGTTTATTCACTCTCAAAGCACCATTCTATCTTGCTGTGAGTGAAAGGGAAGATGTCCTAGGGTCCAGAAATGGAATACGCATACATTTCCCACTATACTGGTACAGTAGGTACCAAGGAACATTTTATAAGCTGTCTTGGAAATCTATCAATAACAATGAATGTATGTAGAAACATTAAAAAAAGCCAACTCATAAGTGAATGTTTGGAGCACAGTCTGTACCTCAATATATGTATGTCTATGTATCATGTGCATTTATATGTATATATGTTATTCTTTGGGAGTTATTGTCCTTGTTCCACTAGGGAGAAATAATCAAATGCCCAAGGAGATGAATATCTAGGCAAAAGTGGATAACCACATAGAAAAAAATAAATCTTGACTATTTCACACAATATGCAAAAATTCCATGAGGATTGTAGTTGTAAATGAGAAGACAAGATTTTTTGGGAAAAAAAAAATAGAATGTCTTCAAATCCTCAGTATAGGCAAAGATTTCTAAAACAAAACAAAAAAACACAGGAAAGTGTTAGACAAAAAAATCTGATGAATTAGACTACTTTAAAATGAAGAAATTCTATTGATAAAAAGGTACCACGGAATGGGAGAGGATATTTACACTTTTTTTGCAAATTTTAATTATGACTACCATATATTTTCAATAAGATGTCATATCCAAAATACATAAAGGACTCCTACGACTCAAGGGTAATCCAGTAGAAATATGAGCAAAGGACTTGAACAGGTACTTTATGAAAAAAGACATTGAAAATTGCCAAACACACCGATGGCTCATCAGTAATCGTCAGAGTAATGCAAATTAATCTCAGTGTAGTACCGTCACTGGGATGGCTCAAATGAAAGGCAAATAATACCACATACAATTGACTCTTGAATAGCACAGAGGTTAGGGGTACTGACACCTGTGAATTTCAAAATCCATGTGTAACTTTTGACTCCCCCAAAACCTAACTATTGTTGACTGGAAGCCCTACTGATAACACAAAGTCAGTTAACACATTTTGTATGTTACATGTATTATATATTGTATTCTTCCAACAAAGCATGCTGAAGAAAATGTTAAGAAATCCTTAGAGAAAATACATTTACAGTACTGTTAAAAAAAATCCAGTAAAGAAGTGGACTTGAGCAGTTCAAATCCAAGTTTTTAAGGCTCAACTGTATTAGCTAAGTTATGCAACAACTACAATGCTTGGTGATGAAAATGTACACTGCAACTTCTTGGGAGAAATTAGTAGTATCTACCCACTAAAGCTACCCAATGTCTCAGTAAGTTCTACCATATACCCAACAGGACTATGTCCCTATGTCTACCAGAAGACATAAAGGAATATTTATAGTAGTAATACTTGTCATAGCCCCAAACTGAAAACTCAATGTCTATCAACAGAATAGATACTTTGAGATAAGAGAATGGAAGAACTTAAAATTACATGCACAAACATTGATACCTCTCCTGAACACAATGTTGACTGAAAGAATCCCAGACCTAAAGAGTACGATTCCATTTACATAAAATTCAGACACAGGTAAAACTAAGCAACAGTGTTAAAAGTTAAATGGTGGTTATCCCTGGGGAGAGAAGCAAGGACTGAGAGGAACTCAAGAGAGATTCTAGGTGCTGGTTAATTTTCAGTCTTTGGTTATCAAATACATAGGTGTGTTCACTTTCTGTAAAGTCATTCAACTGAACACGTATCGTTTGTGCATATTGTTTTGTGTGTTATTCTTATATATGAGGCCAATAAAAGTTCACATTGAAAAAACACCCTAAACACCCCCCAAAACAAAAGAATTTTATAGGTATTCTATTCATGAAAGCTTATTGATTAAAACACTGCTTGGTGTTATCCTGCTTTTTACAGAAAGGGCATTTTTGCTCAAACATATGTCTCTGTGTTAAAAACCTTACTTGATATTTGGAAGAGAAAACACTCTTGAGACAAAATGCTTCTAAGCATCTGTTTTGAATGGATTTCAATGCCTCTAAAAGTCGTTTTATTGATAATTTGCTAAGCTAAACATTTTCAATTTCATATCATTGACTTGAATACTACTATGTTTTTACTACTAGAAGATCAACAAATGCTTATGCTAATCGGCTTGATATGTGGGATGCCAGAATGGAAATTTCTTTGTCTACATAAAGTAGTCAAGCTGAAAAGTACCCAGGGATATCCATACACAGTCATGCTTTCAATGGATAGGAAACTACAAGCAAGAACTCCTTAGCCAACACCCTCACTAAATTCAGCAACATGCCACCGAGTTTTATTTGTTCTTGTGTAAATGGCTCTCTTCCTTACATAGTTCAATCTAATATTAGGCTTAAATCCAAGGATGTTAAGACTTAATTATCTCATTTCCTCCATAAGTGATACAGCATGTTACTACTTGGCTATAATTGTTAACTGTGTTCCTAACACAGACTTGGAGGTGAGGTGTGCTAGGGACTGTGTATTGTTTTTGACGGTAGACATGGAGGATGAGGCATACATATAAAAAAGGACTTGCATGCAGGATTAGACTTAAAGCTATTCATTGATCTTTTCTAAAGATTAGTATTAAAATGCATTTTCCCAGTGTTCCTAACCTCATGTCACTCTGAACAGAGGAATAGGTAAGTTGAGTATGCTGTTTCCCATTTAACCAAGTATAACTTAATTTAGACATTTGAGTGCTTGCTACTTCCAAGCAATGAAACATAAGCTTTTCACATGACTACACATATGAGCATACACAAAACATACATAGAACACTCTACCATCAAGAAAAAATCCTTTAGGTATAGATTACATGGTTCTATTTTTTTTTAATTATATATCTGGACATTACGTGTCTTCCAAGTTCTAGTTCTAGATCTTCATCTGTCTGACAAATATTTCCACTCAGAATGTTCCTCTATTACCTCAAAAGGATCATGTCTAAAATTCCATCCCTTATTTCCAGTTCTAACTAGCTTTCCTATATTAACAATAATGCATACCATAAATATTCCAGTTACTTAATGTCCTAAGTTTGAAGTCACCTTTTACCCTCATTGTAGTTTTAATTCACATTTGCCTAATGGCTAATTACAAACTATTTTTCATATATGAATTTGGCCATTTGTACATCTTTTTGGTGATGTGTTCAAATATTTTGTCTTTTGCTGGGTTGTTTTCTTTAGTTTCAAGCGTCCTTTATATATTCTAGATACAAGTCCTTTATCAAATATATGCTTTGTAAATATCTTCTCTCAGCCTGTGGCTTGTCTTTTTATTCCTTTAACAGTATTTTTTATTATTAAAATTAAAAACTTCTGCTCTTGGAAGCTCTTCTAGTAGATTGTGCTTCTCGGTACTGGATCTAAGAAATAAGGATCATAAATATTTCCTCCTACATTTTCTTTTTTTTGTTGTTTGTGTTTTTTTTTTGTTTGTTTATTTACAGCATAACAGTGTTCATTGTTTTGACATCACACCCAGTGCTCCATGCAGTACGTGCCCTCCCTATTACCCACCACCTGGTTCCTCAAACTCCCACCCCCACGCCCCTTCAAAACCCTCTGGTTGTTTTTCAGAGTCCGTTGTAGCAACATGGACAGGACTGGAAGAAATTATGCTGAGCGAAATAAGTCAAGCAGAGAGAGTCAAGTATCATATGATCTCACTTATTTGTGGAACATAACAAATAACATGGAGGACATGGGGAGATGGAGAGGAGAGGGAGTTGAGGGAAACTGGAAGGGGAGATGAACCTCCTGCATTTTCTTATAAAAGTTCTATATTTCCAAGTTTTACATTTAGGCTTATAATCCATTTTGATTTTAAGTGGTATAATACATGGATTTTTAAATTTTTTCATATAGTGCTATCCAGCGACATTTGTTTTACAGATCTTCTTCATTTTCTTTGCACCTTTGTGAAAAATCAGTGGACAGTATACAGGCGATTCTAAATGAATTATTTATAATGTGCCATTGTTCTAGTAATCTTGCCAATAATCATACTGTCTTGATTACTACAGTGTTTTGTTTTGTTTTTAAAGTCCTGAAACCATGTATCATTAAGTCCTTCAACTTTTTTAACTTTTTAAAATATTTTTAGGTCATTTCCATTGAATTTAGAAACAGATGAATTTCTAAAAAAAATATTTTCTGGTATTTGGATTAGGATTGTGTTGAATCTTTAGATCAATTTGGGGTGAAAAAAAGGACTTACTTTGTTCCTTGTACTAAAAGAAATGTGTTTTAAGCAACTTGATTATTTTGGACTTTAATATATATATTTTTCTGCTTTTTAGTGCTCAAGGTTCATTAATCTTCTTGGATCTGTAAGTTTTGATCCAATTTCTAAGTTTTTGTCCATTATTTTTTAAATATTTTATTTGGCTGCTTGATATTTTGTCATTTAGTCTGGATTTTAAACAGTTGTTTCTGTGCTTCATTTAGTTTGTATTTCAATGTCTTCTTTAAATTCTTCTTCCTTGCCCAATTTATTATTCACTCATCCAGTGTATATTTAGACAGTTTTATCTCTAGAATTTTAATTTGTGTCTTTCATGTTTTCCATCTCCACTTACATGCTCTATCTTATCTACCCTTTTGTACATATGGAATATTATAAAATGACTGTTAAAAAACGTTCTTGCCCAGTATGGTACTGGCACAAAAACAGACACATAGATCAATGGAACAGAATAGAGAGCCCAGAAATAGACCCTCAACCCTATGGTCAACTAATCTTCAACAAAGCAGGAAAGAATGTCTGATGGAAAAAAGACAGCCTCTTCAACAAATGCTGTTGGGAAAACTGGACAGGCACATGTAGAAAAATGAAATTGGACCATTTCCTTATACCACACAGGAAAATAGACTCAAAATGGATGAAGGACCTCAATGTGATAAAGGAATCCATCAAACTCCTTGAGGAGAACACAGGCAGCAACCTCTTCAATCTCAGCCACAGCAACGTCTTCCTAGGAACATTGTCAAAGGCAAGGGAAGCAAGGGCAAAACTGAACTATTGGGACTTCATCAAGATCAAAAGCTTTTGCACAGCAAAGGAAAACAGTTAACAAAACCAAAAGACAACTGACAGAATGGGAGAAGATATTTGCAAACGACATATCAGATAAAGGACTAGTATCCAAAATCTATAAAGAGCTTAGCAAACTCAACACCCAAAGAACAAATAATCCAATCAAGAAATGGGCAGAAGATATGAACAGACATTTCTGCACAGAAGACATCCAGATGGCCAACAGACACATGAAAAAGTGCTCCACATCATGCAGCATCAGGGAAATACAAATCAAAACCACATTGAGATACCACCTCACACCAGTTAGAATGGCTAAAATTAACAAGTCAGGAAATGACAGATGCTGGCGAGAATGCGGAGAAAGGGGAACCCTCCTCCACTGTTGGTGGGAATGCAAGCTGGTGCAACCACTCTGGAAAACAGCATGGAGGTTCCTCAAAAAGTTGAAAATAGAGCTACCTTACGACCCAGCAATTGTACTACTGGATATTTACCCTAAAGATACAAAGGTAGTGATCTGAAGAGGCACATGCACCCGAATGTTTATAGCAGCAGTGTCCACAATAGCCAAACTATGGAAAGAACCTAGATGTGCATCAACAGATGAATGGATACAGAAGAGGTGGTATATATATACAATGGAATACTATGCAGCCATCAAAAGAAATGAAATCTTGCCATTTGCGACAACGTGGATGGAACTAGAGGGTATTACGCTTAGCGAAATAAGTCAGTCGGAGAAAGACAACTTTCATGTGATCTCCCTGATATGAGGAAGTGTAAATGGAATATGGGTGGATTGGGGGTAAGAAAAGAATAAATGAAACAAGATGGGCCCGGGAGGGAGACAAACCATAAGAGACTCTTAATGTCACAAAACAAACTGAGGGTGGCTGGGGGGAGTGGGGTAGGGAGAGGGTGGTGGGGTTATGGACATTGGGGAAGGTATGTGCTATGGTGAGTACTGTGAGTATGTAAACCTGGCGATTCACAGACATGTACTCCTGGGACTAATAATACATTGTTTGTTTATAAAAAAAACTTTTAAATTAAAAAATAATAATAAAAAAATAAAATGTAAAAAAAATGTTCTTGCCTGCATATTCTATCACTGGCAGCATTTGTGGGTCTGTTTCTATTGATTAATTTTTCTCCTCATCATGACTTACTTTCCTACTCTTTTGCATGGCTGGTATATTTGATTGGATGACATTGAGAATTTTACCTTGTTGGGTTCTGGACATAATTGTTTTTGAGTTACAGTTGACACGAAATATTAGTTTCAGGCATACAATATGATTCAATTCTTATATTGTGAAATGATTACCACAGTAAGTCTAGTCACCATCAATTGCCATAAAAGGTTACAAACTTTGTTCTTGTAATGCAAATCTTGAAGATCCACTCTCCTGGGAACCTTCTAATATGCAACACCATTGGCCATAATCACCAGGCTCACACCACATTCCTATTCATTTCACAGCTGGAAATCTGTACCTTCCCTTTCATCCATTTTGCCTGCCCACCAGGCCCTTTCTCCACTGGTAACCAGCCCTCTGTTCTTTGTATTCATGAGTTTTGTTTGTTCATCTTTGTTTTTTAGATTTTACATGCCAATTATATCATATGTATTTGTCTTTCTCTGACTTATTTTACTTAGAATGATACCCTTGACGTCCTTCATGTTGTTACAAATGACAAGATTTTATTCCTTTTATGGCTGAGTAGTGTTTGTGCATGTGTGTGGATAGTATATATATGCATGTATGTGTGTCTCCTATCTTTATCCATTCATCCATCAATTGACACTTAAGGTTGTTTCCATCTTGACTATTTATCTTTTTTGTTGTTGTTCTTATGAATATTTTTGAAGTTTATTCTTTGACACTGTTAGATAACTTGGAAACAATTGGATTCTTCTATAACTTTCTTTAAAATGTCAGGATTAGAGCAGGCTTCATTCCATAGACACTTTTGTTTCACTACTGAAGGTAGATCGTTCTGAGTAGTCTTCTGATATCCTATGAGTCACTGGGGTTTTCTACTCTAGCCTTCAAGAAGAGAAACTATTTTTGCTCTGAGATATAGGAATTGTTCTCTAATATCTTGTTGGTGATTCCCTCAGGCTTTGGTGGTTCACTCATTTTTTTATTAGTATTCTTACTCCCCATTCCTTTTCATACTCCTCCCTATAAGCTTTTGCTGTCTTGAACTCCCAGAAGATCATCTCAACTCATGGGAGAGACTGCTAGACTCCATCAGGATTCTCCCTCTATATCCTGCTCCCTTCCTCTCTCTACTCAGTAAACTGGAGTTTCACAACCTCTGATCTTGTGCTGACTTTGTTTCCAACCTGTGATCACTGTCCTGTCATCTTTAATGTTGAAGATCTAAAAACCTTGTTTCATATACTTTGTTTTACTTAGTTGTTTCAGGAAGGAGGTTATATCCAATCCTTGCTATTCCATCTTGGTCAAGTGTAGAAGTTGTTACGGCTTTTTAAACTTCTTGTGCCAATCTTTGTACAACTCACCTAATAGGTCACAGCATATCATCTGATATGTGAACTATTTGACTACTGTAATTTTTCTAACAATGTTCCCTATTCTCAGTCTCTACTACTTGCAATTCATTCACTTTAACTCAGTCACAATAATTTTAATGTACAATGACTTTCTTCAAAATCAGTGACGTTTCCCTTTGGCTTTAGGATGCAATCCCAATTTCTAGTCTAGCATGCAATATTCTCCACAATCTGACCTCCATTTAACTTTCAAAACTTACTTTTCATTATTCCAACCAGGCTGAACTAAACAGGGCTTCCCAATGTTGTTTGTGCACATCACTCTCTTTGTCTTGTTAGGATATTCTCCCCATGAAGAAAACTCTTCTTTATGCCTATTCAAGTTCTACCCATTTTTCAAGAAAGTGTTTAATTCCCACTTTCTTTTTAGATCCTTTAAGACCCTACTCCATGAAGTTTCTACGTGTATTTTTTTTTTTTTTTGGTTTTACTGCCTAAAACTATTGCCTTGCCTACCAAGATGGTAATTTAATAGGTTTTTTGACAATTTTCCTAGTAACTTTTCAGAACAAAGCTTAGAAGTTCAGGTTCTTTTCATTCTTAAAAATTAATTTTTGATAGGCAAGTCTGATTTTTCCCTCACTAGATGATACATCTCCTGACATCAGAAGCTTGTCTTATACACCATTACCTTCATGCTTAAGCTCATCACTGTGTCTAGGAGGGTAATATTTCATGGTCAATCTCTGTCCTGTTCACATTCTTTTGCTAAAAATGTCAATATAAGTTTCTTATCTGTGATAACCTGTCAGCTCTGCAAAGCTTCAAGGTGAAAGGCTGTAAGAACTCTTCCTTTAAGTTCTTATCTCCTTTACTATTACCCCTTCAGGAAAAAATTATCAGCTTCATATGTGGAGTGATTCTCCAACAGGGTGAGGAATGCCAACAGAACACCTTAATGCCAAACAAACAATGAGACACCTCAGTCTCTCCACAGCACAAGGCTCTCCTGATGCGTGGTAAATCTGTGTTCTAGTAAAGGTCCCAGTCATCTTTCATCTTAGAGAAGTAGAGATTTTGTCCACTCTCTCAGAAGCTATGGGCATTCAAAAAGCAGGGTCTTTTTTGTTGGGTATCCAGATATGTCAAACAACTCCCAGTACCCTAAAGAGAATCTTCTCCCTATATTTTGAGATTCCCAGCCACCCTTATAGTGTAGATAGCCCAGTGGCTTTTCCTTTTTTTGTACTCTGGCTCACATTTAAAGAACAGAGTTGCTAACTACCAGGATATAAAGACCATGGCGCCTGCAAAAGGTCATTCTCATTGCTACTAACTAGCCTTTTCCTAATTTGCGGTATATGCCACCATTTCCTTGACGTAGGAAGTGATCCAAGGGTACTGACTGATCTCTCTTTAACATTTTTTCAGCCTGGAATTTTCTTCCACCAGACATAGGCATGGGTCACTTTCACTTCAGTCATAGCCCTAATCGGTCACTGTTTTATTGGAGGCAACTTCCTCAACCTCACTTTCTATCTTCTTATCTTGTTGGGTTTCATTATAATGCTTACAGCCACTTGATACATTTATTCATTTGTTCTTCTCTTCTCCATCATAATATAGGTGGAGTCTATATGCTTAGAATAATACGTAGCATGTAGTAAATGCTCAACAAAGCATTTGAAAGAATGGGTAGAACCGATTTTGCTTTGGTCATGCTCTCATTTAGACTCTAAGGCAAAATTCATGTTCTGGTCAACACCTAATCATTTTGGTGCTGGCAGAGCATTACATGACCTCCCCCTTCCTTTTGTCTCTGACTTCTCTCATCAAGCAGTACTCACATGAGTAGCCAACATGAATGGCTCAGGTCAACTATCTGTGATATATCTACATGACAGAAAATCAAGTCACTAGGATCTTTTTTTGGATCACATTTCCCCCTTAGCCTAGGCTACTACTACCCAACCATTTGTCATTTAATTCCTCAACTCTCATACAAAACCCGGTCCAACACACACTAGTGTTAAAAAAAATTTTTTTTTTAATATACATATATATATGTGTAGCCGAAAAGAAAGTGGTGATAACAGGAATTATGAGGTTTTTGGGCCTAACCACTCTGCCCTGGCTGACCACAAACCCACTTTATATTGCAAAAGAAAGCTGTTGGAGCCTTTGCTTTGAGATATAAACTCTCAAAACTCTAATAAAACAAAACAGAACTTTATTCATGTTTAATGGTTGTATTCCAAGCAAAGATTTCACAATCACAAACCATATGAAGGAACAGTTTATATGCTGATATTGTTCTTAGGGAACATGTCAGCTAAAGAATAAATTTATAGACACAAGTTAAATACACAAGGGGAGAGGTTGGGAGTGGCTTCTAAGAAATAGTAAAATTTAAGCATTTAGGGAATGGAAAAATACATAGAATTGACTTTTACTTAAGTGTGGGAGAGTTCAGAAAAATAATTTTGAAAAACAATTCAATTAAACTACATTTTGGTATATAATAGATACCTACATATAGTCTTACTTTGCTTTAGGTCTTCAGAGGCCAAAGAATCTCATGGATTACTCAAAGTTACCTCTACCTGTCAGGGCTCAAATTCCTCCTTTTCTTCTTTGTTAAATTTGATATCTTAACTCCAGAGATAAATTAGCTCCTCTAGGAAACAAGATAGCAAACTAGGACCAAAAAAAAAAAACAAAAAAAAAAAAAAAACAGGAATTTCCAACAAGATGCATCAGGAGTGCCAGATAATTACAGTGAGCAAGTCATCCTGGTTCATCCAAGACTTTTCAGTTTTAGGACTAAAATTCAACAATCAGGGAAACCATGGAGTCCTGGGCAAACTGGGATGGCTGTCACCCTTACAGATACCTGTCTATAGGATAACAAGTCCCATGTTATCAGATCAGACCCAAAACTATTTATTTGGTTTTGTGAAGTCATTGCCTGATGTACCAAGAACAAAACAATGGACTGGGTCTTAAGGTCTATAACACATAATGAGCTTTTGTATCTGGCAGACATCTTCTTGCCTAAATACTATGTTTTGCTGTTTACTAGCCCTGTGAGCTTTTGCAAATCCCTTAACAATTTTGACCTTCTGCTAGTAGGACTGCTTGTAACATGGAAATAGGAAGTTACTTAGTGTGGTGCCTAGTGTTAAGTATCTCTATGTATTTAGTATAAGTCCATCATTAGTTTTTGATGTGGTATTCAATGATTCATTAGTTGTGTATATTTTTAATAAGCTGCAGTGGATGGTATCTCCTACTCTTCATCCTCATCATTATCATGGCCCTTAGAATCAAAGGTTCAGGCTCTTTCATTATCTATTATTGTGACCCTGGTTAAGACTTTTCACTGCCCTAGACCTCAGTTTTCTTACCTGTAAAGTGAAGATAACTATAGAAATCATCCTTGTACTGGAAGATTATTATAAAATCAAATGAGAAAATGTAGGTTAAGAGAAATGTATATTGTAAAGCCAGATTCAAATGCAAAGATTCAAAATCTGCTACTGTGTCAGTGCTGAATGAAGGACTGGACCTCCTGAAATGAAATGGATAACAGTAGTTACACTTATTTAAAAAGTCAGTTGGCATATTGCATGTGGTGCTAATTATTAAACCTCAAGAAAGAGAAAACAATCAGGGAGAGTCTAAGATGGCAATGTAGGAAAATCTTGAACTCGACTCCTCTGCAAACTAACCAAATCTATATTGCTCTTCTTATAGAGCAATTCCTTCTGAAGAACTGAGGCCTGATCGAACAACTTCTGCACACTGAAGAATGACAAGAGAGATGGAGATACAGTAATGAAGGAGACCCCCAACCCTGATGCTGCAAACTGCCATAGGAAAGGACAGTACTGAAGGGCAAGGAACAGATTTTTCTGTCCTGGGAAACATGGTGGTGGGGAAGGAGAAGCTGCCGTTTTAAATTCTAGTTGCCCTTTCAAAGGAACTAGCCCTGAAGCCCTGCCAAATGTCAGGGGATCTGCTAGAATGCTCCCTGGATCTAAGGGGCTGGTAAGTACAATACTTTATGCTACCCCTCCACTTTGAGAGTACAGATGGGGAGAGGATCTGGGCACCATAGTTGGCCTGCTGCTTCATGGAGAACTGGGGTTCTACTGCACGCCATCTCCAGCTGTCCCACCAAGGTAGCCGCAGTACAGTGCATACTGGAATACCCCTTGGCAGTGCTCCCTTAGCTCTAGCAATTTTGCTAAAATGGCACAGGCACAAATCACTACACCACTTCAGCACCAGAATTTTAGGAACACCCCCAGTGCAGAGCACCTCAGAACCTCTCAGCCTATAACTGCTTTAGATTGAGACAACTCACAGAACACCCTTAAGCAAAACACACAGGGACCTCCCCGCTGGCCCCACAATTTGGTGCCAGCTCAGCCCCAGCTGTCCAACCAGGACACCCCCTAATGTGGAATGTTCTGGGATCCTGCAGCCCACATTGCCTCAGCTCCAGCCACCCTGCCAGTGCACCCTCTATACAG
This sequence comes from Meles meles, assembly GCF_922984935.1. Classification (NCBI taxonomy): domain Eukaryota; kingdom Metazoa; phylum Chordata; class Mammalia; order Carnivora; family Mustelidae; genus Meles; species Meles meles. The sequence continues at coordinate 348,068 of NW_025721174.1, read as the reverse complement.
AGTGCCCCATGGAACCATGGCTGTCATCTACTTCAGCTTCAGTTGTCCTGAAAAAGCATGTTCTCTACATAGAAAGCCCTGGAAACTTCCAGCTTGTACCCACTTCAGCTTCAGCAACCCTGCCAAGGTACTGTCTATAAAGAAATCCCCAGGACCATACCAGTCCGTGCACACTTTAGCTCCAACAATCCCACCAGGGTGGCCCCAGCAAAGAATGACACACGACACCCCCCACCAGCCACAGCTCTAGTCAGCCACCCAAAGTCACCAGGCACACAAGTGTACACTGGTGATGGCCACACACAAGACTATTACTCTAAGTTTAGGAGAAGTAGCTTTTACACCTAATTCATAGAAATATACTCGGAAAAGTAAAAGGAATATGTTCTAAAAGAAACAAAACCTCAGAAAAAGAACAAAACAGATAAGTAATCTCTCTGATAAAGAGTTCAAAGTACTGATCATAAAAGTGCTCATTGGACTGGAGAGAAGAATGGATGAACTTAATGAGTACTTCAACAAAGATCTAGAAAATAAATATAAATTACCAGAGTTGAAAAATAACTGAAATGAAAGGTAAGCTTTGGGAAATCAGAGGATACGTAAGAATGGATAGGTGATCTGGAATACTGGGTAATGGAAAGTACCTAAGCTCAACAGCAAAAAGAAAAAAAAATATTAAATGAGTTTAGGGTAAGTGATATTTTGATAATATCAAACAAACATTTGTATTATAGTAGTCCCAGGAGGAGAAGAGAGGTGGGGCAGCAAACTGACTTGAAGAAATGATAGCAGAAAACTTACCTAACCTGGGAATAGAAATAGACATTGAGTTCAGGAAGGACAGAAAGTACCAAACAAGAAAAAGCCACTGAGGTCGACATCAAGACACATCATAATTAAAATGGTAAAGATTAGGGGCACCTGGGTGGCACAGTCCGTTGAGTGTCCACCTCTTGGTTTAGGCTCAGGTCATGATCTCAGAGTCTGAGATCCAGCCCCACGTAGGGATCCACACTAAACACAGGGTCTGCTTACAGTTTCTCTCTACCTCTCCCTCAGGCCCTCCCCCACTGCATGCTTACTCTCTATAATAAATCTTTAAAAAAATAAGATGGCAAATATTAAGCATTAAGACAATTTTAATAGTAGCAAGAAACAACTAGTTACATACAAGGGAAACCTCCTAACAACAACATCAGATGACTTTTGTCAGAAACTGACGATATCATGCCACTCCCTTCTGGCCTACAAAGTGCTGGAAGGTAAACAAAACAAAACAAAACAAAAACCTACAACTGAGAATACTCTACCTGGCAAGATTATCATTCAGAATTGAAGGAGAAAGTTTCTTAGATGAACAAAATTTAAGAGTTTATCACTACTAACCTGGCCTCATAGGTGGCTCAGTGGATTGGGCCGCTGCCTTCGGCTCAGGTCATGATCTCGGCGTCCCCGGATCGAGCCCCGCGTCGGGCTCTCTGCTCTGCGGGGAGCCTGCTTCCTCCTCTCTCTCTGCCTGCCTCCTCCTCTATCTCTGCCTGCCTCTCTGCCTACTTGTGATCTCTCTCTCTCTGTCAAATAAATAAATAAAATCTTTAAAAAAAAAAAAATGTTAAACATACTTTAAGAAAAAAGACCTTAATTATAAGAAAATTATGAAAGAAAAAATTTCACCAGTAATGCAAACATACACTAAAGGTGGTAGAACAACCACTTATAAAGCTAGTATAGAGATTAAGAGACAAAAGTAATAAGATATTACTAGTTGCAGGGACTGGCAAAATAAAGATATAAAATAGGAGAGTATACATAAAAAACATGGAAGTAGGAAGAATGAAACTTCCTTAGCATGTATTCAAACTTAAGATAACTTAATATAGATTGACTTAGGATGTTATATATGAACATTATGGTAATCACAAACCACAAACTTACAACAGATGCACAAAAAGTGAAAAGAAATGAAATCAAGCATAGCACTAAAACTCATCGATAAGGACAAGAGAATTACAAAAATAATGAGAAAGCAACTAACAAAATGGCAAATACAAATCAATTATTTTAAGTGTAAATGGCCTAAATACTCTAAAAGACATAAGGTGACTGAATGGTAAACAAAACACCTAATACCCATCTATATGCTGCATACAAGACACTACAGACTTAAAGACACATACAGACTAGCAGTGAAGGATAAAATAAGTTACTCCATGCAAATTGAAATGAAAAAGAAAAAAGCTGAGTAGAAATACTTAGACATAATAAACTTTAAACAAGGACTATAATAAGAGACAAAGGGCACTGCATAATGATAAAGGGATTAATCCAACAAAAGCATATAACACTTATAAATATCTATGCACCCAACATTGGAGTACCTAAACACAAAGCAAATACTGACACAGAGGAGGAAAGTGACAGTAATACAGTAACAGGAGGGGACTTTGACACCCCATTTACATCAGTGGATAGGTCATCCAGGCAGCGGGGAAAAAGGCAGTAAGAAAACAATGTTTTTGAATAACAAATTAAATCAGATACACTTATATAAACAGAACAACCAAAATATACATTTTTTCAAGTGCACATGGAACATTCCCCAGCATAGATCATATGGTAGACCACAAAACAAGTTTCAATAAATTTGAAATGGAGATCATATCAAACATTTTTTTTCTGGCCACAATGGTATGAAACTAGAAATCAATTATGAAAGAAAAAAAAAACTGGAAAAAAAGACATGTAGGCTAAACAACATGCTACTAAACTACCCATGAGTCAGTGAAAAAAATCAAAGAAAAAATAAAATACATGGAGACAAATATGAAGACATAGTGGTCCAAAACCCTTGAGACACAACAATACCATCCTAAGAGAAATTTATAGCAAGAAAAATCTACCTCAAGAAACAACAGAAATCTAAAGTAAACAATTGATCCTTACATCTAAAGGAACTAGATAAAGAACAAACAAAACCCAAAGCCAAAAGTTAGTACAAGAGAGGAAATAAAGATCAGAGAAAAAACAGATGCAATAGGCACTAAAAAATTACCAAAACAGAAAATATCAGTAAAATTAAGAGCTTTCTTTAAAAATATAAACAAAATGATAAACTTTTAACAAGACTCACGAAGAAAAATAAAGAGTACCCAACTGAAATCAGGAAGAGGAGAAATAACAATCAACACCACAGAAATACAGATTAGAGATTATCAAAAATTATATGCTAACAAATTAGACAATTTAGAAGAAATGGATAAATTTCTAGAAGCATACAATCTTCCAAAGGAAATAGAAATAGAAAATAATGAACATATGATTGGTAATAAAATTGAATTGGTCATCAAGAAACTCAAGAAACAAAAGTCCGGGGCACCTGGGTGGCTCAGTGGGTTAGAGCCTCTGCCTTCGGCTCAGGTCATGATCCCAGGATCCTGGGATCAAGCCCCACATCGGGCTTTCTGCTCAGCGGGGAGCCTGCTTCTCCCTCTCTCTCTGCCTGCCTCTCTACCTACTGTGATCTCTGTCTGTCAAATAAATGGATAAAATCTTTAAAAATAAAAAAAGAAAAGAAACAAAAGTCCAAGACTAGACATATTCACAAGTTCTAGAATATTTAAAAGAAGAGATAGTATCTATTCTCAAACTATTTCAAAAAGTAGAAGAGGAAGGAAAGCTTCTGAATTCATTCTATGAGGCTAGCATTACCCTGATACCAAAATGAGACAGAAACACTACAAAGAGGAACAGGAGGAGAAGAGATTACAGGCCAATATCAGTAAAGAATACAGATGCCAGAATTCTTGAAAAAACCACATTTAACAATATGGTAAAACAATCATTCACCACAATCAAGCGAGACTTAATCTGGGAGTATAAGAATGGTTCGATATTTACAAAATCAATTGATACTACATTAATAAAGTGAAGGATAAAAATGGTATCTTAATTGATGTGGAAAAGTCGTAACAAAACTCAACATCTGTTCATGATACAAACTCAAAAGTGGGATTACATGGAACACATACCTCAAACATAATAAAGACCACTTATGGAAAAACCCATAGGTAATAGAACACTTAATTGTTAAATATCGCTTTTCCTCTAAGAGCAAGAGCAAGACAAGGATTCCACTCTCACCACTTTTATTCAGCATAACCTGAAGTCCTAACCGCAGCAATCAAGTAAGAAATAAAAGCCATCTAAATTGGTAAAGAAGAAGTAAAACTGTCACTATTTGCAGATGACATGATACCATAAATAAAATCCCTGAAAACTCCACCAAAAAAAAGTAGCAGAAAACAAAATTTTAAAAGACTCCATTTAAAGTTACACAAAAAAAGAATAAAATACTTAGGAATAAACTTAAGAAAAAGATGTACCCTGAAAACTGTAAAACATTGATGAAATGGAAAAGTACATGAACAAATGGAAGATACTACGTTCATGGATTAGAATACTATTGGTAAAATGTTCACTCCACCCAGAGCAACCTACAGATTCAAACCAATTCCTGTGAAAATACCAACAGCATTTTTCACAAAACTGGAATAGTCCTAAAATTTGTATGGAACTACAAAAGTCCTGAATAGCTAATACAATCTTGAGAAAGAGCAAAAACTGAGGTATCAAAATACCTGATATTTCAAGATTATATTGCAAAGCTGCAGTAATCAAAAAATTATGATAATGGCACATAAATCAACACACAGATCAATGGCACATTAGGAGAGCCCAAAAATAAATTCACGCTTGTATGGTCAATCAATTACACGGAGGCAAGAATATACAATAGGGAAAAGACAGTCTCTTCAATAAATGGTGCTGGGAAAACTAGACAGCTACATGCAAAAGAATGAAACTGGACCACTTTCTTACACCACACATAAAATAAACTCAAAATGCATTAGTGAATCTAAATGCCAGACTTGAAACCATAAAATTCCTAGAGGAAAACATAAGCACTAATCTGTTTGAGGGTGGCCGTAGCAACATTTTTCTAGATAGGTCTCCTGAGGCAAGGGACACAAAAGCAAAAATAAACTATTAGGGCTACACCAAAATAAAAATATTTAGCACAGCAAAGGAAATGATAAACAAAATGAAAAGACAACCTATTGAATGGGAGGAGATATTTGCAAATGATGTATTTGATAAGGGGTTAACTTCCAAAATATTAATTTGGATAATTAATACATAAAGAACTTACACTACTCAACAAACATAAAAAAAATCTGATTAAATGGGCAGGGAACCGAATATACATTTGTCCAAAGATGACCTACAGACACATGAAAAAGTGCTCTCCATCACTAACGAGGGAAATACACATCAAAACCATAATGAGATCTCCTTTTAACTGTCAGAATGGCTACTATCAACAAAAATTAACAAGTGTTGGTAAGGTTATGGGGAAAAAAAGAACCCTCATGCAAAGGTGGTGGGAATATAAACTGGTACAACCACTATGGCAAACAGTACGGAGTTTCCTCAAAAAATTAAAAATAGAAATACCATTGATTTAGTAATTCTATTGTTGTGTATTTATCCTCAAAATTGAGAACAGTAGCTTGAAAAGATATTTGCATCCTAATGTTCATTGCATTATCATTTATAATAGCCAAGACATGGAACAACTCAAAAGTCCACTGATCTATGAATAGATGAAGATATGTTTAGGTGTACACACACACAGAAAATAATACTCATCCATAAATAATGAGCTCTTGCCATTTGCAACAACATGGATGGACCTAAGGACTATTATGCTCAGTGGAATAAGACAATGAAGGACAAATGTTGTAGGATTTCACCTGTGCATGAAATCTAAAAATCAAATCAGAAGCAGATGCAGGGGCGCTTGGGTGGCTCAGTCAGGTAAGCATCTGCCTTCCTCTCAGGTCATGATCTCGGGGTCCTGGGATCAAGCCCCATGTTGGGCTCCTGGATCAGCAGGAGGCTGCTTCTCCCTCTCCCTCTGCTCATGCTCTCTCTGCCTCAAATGAATAAATAAATTCCCCATAAATACAGAGAACAAATTTGTGGTTGCTAGAGGGCAGGAGGCTGTGGGATGGGTAAAATGGGTGAAGGGGGAAAGGAAGTGCAGGTTTCTGGTTATAGAAAGAGTCATAGGGATAAAAGGTAGGATATAGAGAATATAGGCAATGATACTGTAATAGGATTGACTGGTGACACCTGGTAATTACACTTGTGAGCATAACATAAGGTATAGATTTGAATCACTATGTTGTACAAATGAAACTAGCATAACTTTGTGTGACCAGCTATACTTCAATAAATAAAACAAAAAAAAATGAGCCTTAAAGTATCCCAAAAATACCCCCCCAAAATAGACAAAAAGACAGACAAAACAAATTTGAAGAGGGTCTAGAGAAGGGCAATCCAACAGCCAAGCAGACAGAAAAGATGTAGGATAGCCAGACAATGACTCAATTCTAAGCAATAATGACTTGAGAAAGTTAACTCTAGAATTTTTTTTTGCCAGTTCCCCACAAAGAGAATACTCCATGCTTCTTGAAAGGAAGATTTTAGGGCAAATACACATTGGTACTCTTTATTCCTTAAGAGCCATCAAATCACAGGCTCATTAACCCAAGATTTAAAGCCTAGAAATGAACTACCTCATAAAGTTCTAGCTACCTTACTAAGAACTTGTTATGCATGTGTTAACTACAAGCTATATCCCTAACTCTGAGGTCTGTGTGGAAGAAAACATTTGTGATATCATCTTTGGAATATGACCCATTCTTGAAATTCTTGCCTATCTTTTTTTCTATGATATTATATAGTTTTGGACTACTTTTGGTTTTTGTTTGGATGAATAAAAATAAATGATTCTAACATTCATTTGTTTGACCATCCATTGATCTATCTACACATCCACTAATCCATTTTGAACTCTTATGATCCTTGCATTGTGCTGAACATTATAGATATATAAAATATAGTGATTAAGTAAGTCCCTACATGCTACTACAATTCCTCAGATTTAAATATAACATCCCATCATTTGTTGTAATCCAACTCATTTTTTTAAAGATCTTGTGCTTAATATCTTCTGAAACATTCCAAAAATGTCATCCACTACAAATCACCAAAGACTCAGTGACGCTTTTCCATTTGTCCATTTTGGGAAAGTACTCTCATGTCTAGGTCTCTAGTTATAGACACACACATATTCACATAATAGCTCTCATGCCCACTCAGAACTTAAATGTAAGCTTAAGTATAGGAATTATTTTTATTCATCTTCATAGCTCATTGATACTCAATGCTGATAACATTTCCTAACATTTCACTTGGGAAAGACGGGACTGATCTGGGTAGAATATTCTCATGTTATTATTAATATATTAGAGGTTAATATATTTAAAGTTTTCAATGGTGACAGATTTAGAGTAACAATTATTAACTACTACCAAAAATTAGAAGTTTAGAATACTTGTAATTATGTCAGATAAACTTAAGCCAAGAAATTTGGTTTTAGTGGGGCGCCTGGGTGGCTCAGTGGGTTAAGCCACTGCTTTCGGCTCAGGTCATGATCCCAGGGTCCTGGGATTGAGTCCCACATCGGGCTCTGCTCAGCGGAGAGCCTGCTTCCATTCCTCTCTCTCTGCCTGCCTCTCTTGTGATTTCTGTCAAATAAATAAATAAAATCTTTAAAAAAAAAAAAGAAATTTGGTTCTAGTAATCTTATGGAGGCATTGATCTTTACAGTCTTACATCCAAAGAACCACATCAGTGTTTATGCAAATTTATGTTATTTTAAACTAAAAGTGCATATGAAACAATATTAGTATTGAAGAAGTACTTTAGAGAGGTTAAGAATTGCCTTCTATACTTAGGAGTTAAAAATATAAAGTCAGAAAATACCATAGCAGAGCAACAGTTTTTTTTTTTTAATTTCTTCAGTATATATTTAAGTTTTGGATATGTTGCAGGGAATATGTCAATTACATATTATATTTTAATGTTTTATCTACAAAAGATATTTAAAGAGAAAATAAAATGCTTATGAATAAAAATGAGATGGAAAATATAATTGTATTACATAGTTGGTATAGTACAAGTTTATCTACAATAGGCTTACTGTACAAATATTTTAATAAAACAGTTTACAGCGAGTGACTCATGTCTAAGCACATGGTATTCCCTGAATGAAACTTTGTACATGAACTTGAAAATTACATTCTGAGAACTATATTTGTCATTTTTCTCTCGATACAAAAGGGAATCTTAGAAAAACAAAATGAGGGGAAGTTCACAAAATTACCAAATAAGTTTTTAAAAGTAAGGCTTATTGGCCTTATACATCTGTTCAGAGCTCATGTTATGTATTTATGTAAGTGTATAGATCTATGCTTGTGATCAAGACTAGTGGTGCTCAGTATCTTTATTTTCATATTTTTATTTAGCATATCACAGTTTATTTCTTCAGCTCCTTTACATCTAGGTGGCCCTGAGGGACTAGTCTGGTCAATGGCATGAGAGAAGAAGTAATATGTACCTCTTTCAAACCTGGCCCCTGAAACTTCACTTGAAATCATCTTCGCCTTCACTTTCCTCATGTGATGAGGGGTGCGAGAACCCACTGAAAGACTGAGAAGAGATTAAAAGAGCTTGGATCCCTCAATGACTGTGGAATACAGCATCGATAGCCTACCAATTGAGTCATGAGCAACAAATCTTTCATGTTTCCTACATATTTCTGCAACTACGGTTGTGATATTTAATTTCAAGATTTAAATATCTTGGTTCAATACTTTACCAAGTTACCTCACAGACTTGTTATTTTTAAATTTATCTAATATTTTACCTACAGAACTTTGAAATGGTAAATAGATTTCAGGATACTGGCCTCTAGTGAAAATAACCAAGTATTACAAAGAACAGGATGATTTTAGAAGAAGAATATTAATTGCAGGGGCCCAAACATGAACTGATTAAATTAAAACAAAACCTCAGACAAACCTTGGGTACCGACTTCAAAACTTCTTTTGTTGATAGAGAATAATTCCCTTATGAACTACGCTGGAGTTAATTAACACATCTTTCTGCACTAACAGTTGCTTGTGCAGGGATGAAAAACAGATTTAAAGAACAAGTGATTGTTGCAACTTGAGTGTGATGAAGGCATGTTTCCCTTGTTACATTGTGAACTGTGTGCTGGCAGCTGCCTGAAAAATATTTATTTTATTCTTTATTTAAACTCAGTGAGCCAACTTACAGTACATCATTAGTTTCAGATATAGCGTTCAATAACTTATCAATTGCATATAACACCCACTGCTCATCACATCATGAGCCTTTCTTAATGTCCATCACCCAATGACCCCATCCCCTACCCACCCCCCCCTCCAGCAACCCTGTTTTCCATAGCTAAGAATCTCTCATAGTTTTTTTCTCCCTCTCTGATGACTTTTCCCTCCCTTCCCTTATGATCCCTCTATGCTGTTTTAGTCCACATAAAAGTGAAACCATATGATAATTGTCCTTCTGATTGACTTATTTCCATCACCGTAATACCCTCCAATTCTATCCACATCAGTGTAAATGGTATTTATCCTTTCTAATGGCTGAGTAATATTGTATATATTACATTGCATATATGTACTACATCTTTATCCATTCATCTGTCAATGGACATCTAGACTCTTACCACAGTTTGGCTATTGTGGACATTGCTGCTATGAGCATTGGGGCACAGGTGCCCCTTTGGATCACTACATTTATACCTCTGGGGTAAATACCTAGTAATGTAATTGCTAGGTCATAGGGTAGCTCTATTTTTGACATCTTGAGGAGCCTCCACACTCTCCATACCACTTTCCAGAGTGGCTGTACCAGCTTGCATTCCCACCCAGAGTGTAAGTGGGTTCCCCTGCCTCCACATCCCTGCCAACATTTGTTGTTTCCTATCTTGTTCATTTTAGCCATTCCAACTGGTTTGAGGTGGTATCTCATTGGGATTTTGATTTGTCTAAGTCTAATAATACAATTCCCCATTGCACTATTTTTAGTGAAACATTTCTGTAAAGAATTTTAATGACCAACAGTAAACCTTGCCCTGGGAAGGTGTTTTTTGTTTGTTTGTTTTGTTTTTAACAGTGAAGCTTATTTTTCTTGCCATAATTTATTATGTGTAAATCATGTCTTCCTTATCTATATTACTTCAAAACTGGGCATTATAGGCTATTTTTACTGAAGCTAGTAACACACAGAAATGTTGACAGTTACATAATAGGTTTATTAAGTGGCAACAGCAAAACATAATCCATTAGTGGGAAGTTGGTATCCTTTGCCATTAAATCATAGGTCTCTATAAAAGTGTTAACCTCTTTGAATCAAATTGGGGCACAGATAATCAGTACAAAGTAATACCGAATGTAGTTCCAATGTAATCTTTATTAGTTAATAGAGTAGAGTTGTGAAAGTAGATATATATTCACTAAGTTATACCAATTAGCATAAACCCATAAGCCTAGGGCACAAAGAACTCTAGTGAGGACTAGTTCACACAAACAGGAATAGAAACTTGAAAATTCCAACAACGACTTAGAGCACCAACATTATTGTCCATCTCTAGCTAGTAAAGCTGATGGCTGCAACAGTAACAGTGTGTTGGTGACTGAAAAGACTGACCCCAAACAAGAAAATAACTGAAATGAAGTTCTGCCTATTTCCCATGCAGCACTGTAAACTGTATGACCCAAGATCACCATTACCTTATTCTGCAGCACTATCTTAGAAGAAAAATGACAGGATACTCAGAACTATTACTAGAGCTATCTCCTGTCAGGTATGCATTCATGCACACACCCAGATGTCTTTGCCAAGCCAACACATCTAATTAGGGCCTTTCAATCCCTTAGGGTAGTGTAGAGAATACCATGGGCCACACTGGAATCAGGACCTCTGGTTTACTCCTGGAATTAAGAGAAGGTGGGAAAGGGGGCCTGGCATATTGCAAGTCATCAAAATTACTTATTGAATGGATAGTCTTATATGTAAGGGAGTTCCTATTTCAGAGAACTTTGAGAAGTACCTTAAAAGACTTGCTCCCATGAACTTGTTTGAAAGCAGATCTAGAAGACACAACAGGGATCCTGCTCTGGGCTGTCCTCTAAGAGTAATGCTTCCTAAGCCTTTCTACATCATGACACACACAGAAAATGATAGTATTTGCATGAAATAGTGGTTAAATGGAGGATTTTGGAATCCTGCATAAGGTGGAGGTGACAGGAAACCTGAGGGCTGATGAGATGGATCCTCCAGCACATGGTTTGGAAGCTATGTTCCAGAAAAGATGAATAATACTGAGAGTCCATTGAGGGATCTAGCTATTGCTGGTATTATTTAACAGATTCTATCACCCACTGAGTACTTACCATATGCCAGCAACTACACCCAACACTTAATGCACACTATTTCTTTTTATCCTTAAAGTAATCTAGGGACTCTACTTTTGGTAACGACAGCATGAGAAGGTCAGATGACTGCTCCATAGAAAATGACCATACACTGGACAAAACCATTTATGACAATCATTTCAGGGCACTGGAAAATAACCAAAGGTAGGCAACAACTTGGGAAATACTAACTCATGTAAAACTGCTACTGCATTGAGTAATAACTAAGAATTAACTTTTGGAGGGGAGGTGGGGGTCTGGGAGCATTCCCAAGCTCCACCAACTACCAAACACAGGCAGTGAAAATCCAGCTTTATCAGCTGGAGGTGACAGACTCAGGATCAGGCAGCAAAGCAGTTAGAAATTTCAGAGGGGGATTTTGGATGTGAGAAAACTATAGAGCAGCTGATACAATAAGCTTTCCATATATACCTGGCTAACTGCTAACCCATGCATGCTTATTGGATACCCCAGGAAACCTAACAAAAATTAAAAGAAAGCATGTGAATTTGCCACACATCTGAATGCACACTGAAATCTATACACAAAAGAAGAGGATGAAAGCCTTACTAAGTCAAAGTCTCTGAATACAATCTCTGCCTGTTACCATTTGACCCCTGAACTATGCAGGTGCAGAGGGATTCCTTAGAGAACTGTGAAAAAAAATCTATGGTTGGAGATTTCAGTTTGACTCCAGGCATGTTAAAGTCTAAATCCCTTCAAAGAACAAAACCGATTTCAGATTCACTGTGAGTACAACTACAAATACTTTTTTCCTATTTTTTGACCAAAAAATATGAGATGTGAAAGGAACAGGAATAACCCATATCTAGGGGAAAAGACAGCCATTAGAATTTGACATTGAGTGGGCTCAGAGGTTGGATTTAAGACAAAGACTTCAAACAGCTATTATAAATACATTAACAAATAAAAAGAAATCCTGTTCAAGGAATATTCAAATAATGAACAAATAGTAAATACTAAGAGAAGGAAACTAAAAGAACCCAATGGCTATTGTAGAGAAGAAAAGCATATTAATGGAAATGAAAAATATATGGTATATACTGAAACAGATTTGAAATGGTGAAGAAAAAAACAATGAATGAAAAATCAGTAGATCGCGATCTAAAAACAGAACAAGAAATTAAAAATAAACAGACTTGAAGATCTGTGGGTCAATATCAAGCACTGCAAAATATAGCTCAGCCATGACCTCAAGGTAAATTTTGTTAAAGCTGCACATGTACCCTGCCCAGCCATTGCTGCATACTATGCCCCACACCTTGTGCCTCCAACTGCTGGTGCATAGCCCCCAGCCACTATAGCATTTCAAGAGATCTGGCGTACGATTTGCGGCCCAATGGAAATTTTGCTAATACTGCTGCCCACTCCCATGTTCCCTGGTGGGCATGCTCCCTCAGAGCTGCTGTGCCTGGGTCCCACTAACACTACAGAGAATAAGCACAGCCCACAATAGGCACAATAGGCAGAATGTCAGTGCAAATAAGTTCACTGAAAGGAAAAGTGACTCAGACACAACATCAGAGTATAGGCATCACACACAGGATACTCTTTTGAAATGCCAGATTCTGTGAACAGGGTACACTGTATTGCAGGGCACTCTAAGACCTCTTTTTGATAAAGTAACTCTTTTCAAGAGCAGAAGACATAGCTGATTTTCTCAACACATATAGACACAGAAATGCAGACAAAATGAGGAGACAGAGAAATTTATCCCAAATGTAAGAACAGGACAAGGCCATGGCTATCGAGATCTAAGTGAAACAGATATAAGTAATATACCTGACCAAGAATTTAAGGCAATGATCAGGAGGGTACTCCCTGGACTTGAGGCAAGAGTGGAGGACATGAATGAAACCCTTAACACAGAGATAAGGCATGACATAGAAGAGATAAAGGGCTCAATAAACAAAATGAGAAAAGTGCTTGATAGAATGAACACCAGGATAGAAGCAGCAGGAAAATTTAGTGACCTAGAAGACAGAATGGGAAGTAAACTGAAGAAAAGAAATAGAAATTACAAAAAACAATACATTTAAGGAACTCAGTGACTTCAAACATGACATTTGTATTGTAAGAGTTCCAGAAAAAAGGGAATAGGGAGCAGAAAATTTATTTGAAGAAATAATAGCTGAAAACTTCCCTAATCTGGGGAGAGAAACATATCTAGATCCAGGGGGCACCAAAAACTCCTATCAAATCAACAAAAGCAGACCGACACCAGAACATATATTAAACTGGCAAAATATAATGATAAAGAGAATATTTTAAATATATTTTTTAGGATTTTATTCATTTGCCAGAGGGGGGGGGGAGAGCAAGCACAGGCAGACAGAGTGGCAAGCAGAGGCAGAGGGAGAAGCAAGCTCCCTGCTGATCAAGGAGCCCAATGTGGGACTCGATCTCAGGATGCTGGGATCATGACCTGAGCCGAAGGCAGCCGCTTAACCAACTGAACCACCCAGGCGTCCCAAAACAGTATTTTAAAAGCAGTAAGATGAAAGAAGTCAGTAACTTACAAACAAAAACTCATAAGGCTAGCAGGAGGTTTTTCAACAAATTTTTGCAAGCCAGAGTAGAGTGGCATGATATATCCAAAATGCTGAATGGGAAAAATCTGCAGCCAAGAACACTCTATCCAGCAGGACTACCATTCAGAATAGAAGAAGGGATAAGGAGTTTTCCCAACAAAAACTAGGAGTTCATGACCACTATACCAGTCCTGCAAGAAATATTAAAGGGAATTCGTTGAGTGGAAAGGAAACCCCAAAAGTGACAATACAGAGGAAACACAAAAGTACTAAAATGATTCTTTCCTCTTTAAAAAAAACAAAAACAAAACAATAAACCACAGAGTCAAAGAACTCACACAATAAAAGGATATAAAATATCAACATACACCTAAAATGTGGGGAGGTAAGGAGCAAAGAATGGTCGCAAAGTTAAACGACAACCAACTTAATATGGAAAAATATATGTAGAAGAGGATATAATCACTTAAAAAAAGGCCAAAAATCATGAAAAAGAGAAATATTAGAGAAAAACTTCAAAAAATATAACAAGTAATCAAATGGCAATAAATACATATCAATTAATTATTTTGAATGTAAGTGGACTAAATGCTCCAAACAAAAGACATAGAGGATTGAAAAAAAAAAAATAGAATGGATTGGGGAAAAAAGAAAAAAAGATCCACCTATATACTGCCTATAGGAGACTTGTTTTAGGCCTAGACACCTGCAGATTGAAAGGGTATGGAGAAACATTTATCATGTAAACGGATGTCAAAGGAGGTTGGAGTAGCAATACTTATTTCAGATAAAATAGACCGTAAAGTTTTATTTTAGAGAGAGGGCATGTGTGAGCAGGGAAAGGGATAGAAGGGAGAGGATCTCAAGTGGTCTCCCCACTGAGTGCAGAGCCTGATGTGGGGCTCAATCCCACCACTGCAAGATCATGACCTGAATTGAAATCAAGATTCCGATTCTCCATCAACTAAGCCACCCAGATGCCACCAGATAAAAAAACCTTAAATCAATGACTATAATAAGAGATAAAGAACACTATATAATCATAAAAGGGACATTCCAACAAGAAGATATGAGTTATAAATATTTATGCACCAAACATGGAAACACTCAAATATATAAAACAGTAACAAAGGAGCTAATAATAATAGGGGGCTTTAAACACACCATTAACAGCAATGGTCAGATCATATAAATGGAAAATCAAGGAAACAATGGCTTTGAATGACACACTGGAATAGGATATTTTGAATATATCTGCTAAATAGATCTATCTTAAAAGAAAACACATTCCTTTCAAGTGTACCACACAGAACATTCTCCAGAACAGATCACATGCTGGTTCACAAAACAAGCTTCAACAAATTCAGGAAGATCGAAGTCCTACCATGCATCTTTTACTGACCACAATGCTATGAAGCTAGAAGTTAACCGCAAGAAAAAAATCTGCAAAGAACACAAATACATGGAGTTTAACATGCTTTACTGAACAATGAATAGGTCAACCAGGAAATAAAAACAGAAATAAAGTACATGGAAACAAATGAAAATGAAACACAATGGTCCAAAATCTTTGGATGCAGTAAAAACAATTCTAAGAGGCAACTATATAGCAATACAGGCCTATTTCAAGAAGCAAGAAAAATCTCAAACAACCTCACCTTACATGTATGGAAAAGGGATAACATACAAAGCCTAAAGGCAGCAGAAGGAAAGAAATAAGGAGTAGAGCAGAAATAAAATAGAAATTTTAAAAATTAAATAGATCAATGAAACCAAGAAATGATTCTCTGAAAAAAATTAATAAAATTGATAAACCTCTAGATAGACTTATTAAGAAAAAAGAGAAGGAGCTCAAAATCACAAGTAAGGAGAAACAACCACCAATGCCATAGAAATATAAACAATTCTAAGAGAAAATTATTAAAACCCATATGCCAACAAATTGGGCAAACTGAAAGAAATGGGTAAATTCCTAGAAACATAGAAACTCCCAAAACGGATATAGGCAGAAATAGAAAATTAGAACGGACTGATAACCAACAAAGAAATTGAATCAGTAATCAAAAATCTTCCAACAAACAAAAATCCAGGACAAAATGGCTTCACAGATGAATTCTACCAAACATTTAAAGAAGAGTTAATACCCCTTCTTCTCAAACCATTCCACAAAATAGAAAAGGAAGGAGAGCTTCCAAATTCTATGAAGCCATCATTACCTTGATACCAAGACCAGATAAAAATATCACCAAAAAAAAAAAAGACCCCAAAAACCAAAAAACAATAACAGGCCACTACAGGCCAATATGCCTGATGAACCTAGGTACTAAAATCCTCAATACCTGCAAACCAAATTCAACAATATATTTTTTAAAAAATCATTCACCATGATCAAGTGGGATTTATTTCTGGGTAAAAAGGATGGTTCACTATTCACAAACAAGATACAGCACATCAATAAGAGAAGGGATATGAATCATATGATCATTTCAATAGATGCAGGAAAAGCATCTGACAAAGTACAACAATCGTTTATGATAAAAGCCATCAACAAAGTTAGAGACTTTGCCTTCTGCTCAGGTCATGATCCCAAGGTCAGGGGATCGAACCCCAGATCGGGCTCTCTGCTCAGCGGGGAGCCTGCTTCTCTTTCTCTCTCTCTCTCTCTCTCTCTCTTTCTCTGCTTGCCTCTCTACCTACTTGTGATCTCTCTGCCAAATAAATAAATAAATAAAATCTTTAAGCAACAACAACAAAAAAGCCACCAACAAAATAGGTTTACAAGGAACATACCTCAACATGATAAAGTCCATATGTGAAAAATCCATAGCAAGTGTCATCCTCAGTGAGGAAAAACAGATCTTTTCCCCTAAGGTAGGAACGAAACAAGGATGTCCACTATCACCACTTTTACTCACCATAGTAGTAAAAGTCTTAGCCATGGCAATCAGACAACAAAAAATAAAAGGCATCCAAATTCAGTAAGGGAGAAGGAAAACTTTCACTAGTTGCTAATGACATGATAGTATATATAGAAAACCCAAAAGACTCCACCGAGAGTGCTAGAACTGATTCTCAAATTCAGTAAAATCATAAGATACAAAAACCAATGTATAGAAATCTGTTACATTTCTATATACCAATAATGAAGTAGTAGAAAGAAATTATCAATCTCATTTACAATTGCACCAAAACAGTAAGATACCTAGGAATAAATCTAATCAAAGAGGGGAAAGACCTGTACTCTGAAAACCATAAAACACTGATGAAAGAAACTGAAGATGACACAAAGAAATGGAAAGACATTACATGCTCAAGATTATTGTCAAAACATCTATACTACCCAAAGACATCTACACATTTAATGAAATCCCTATCAAAATATTGATAGCATTTTTCACAGAACTAGAACAAATGACCCTAAAATTGGTATGGAACCACAGAAGACCTCAAATAGCCAAAGCAATCTTGCAGGGGGAAAAAAAAGAAAAAAGAAAAAGCATATCTGGAGACATCACAGTTCTAGGCTTTAAGTTATATTAGCTGCAGTAATCAAACAACTACGGTGCTGTCACAAAAATGGACACATAAATCAACAGAACTGAATAGAAAACCCAGAAATAAACACACAATTATATGGTCAATCTTCTACACAGCAGTAAAGAATATCTAATGGGAAAGAACAGTCTCTTCAATAAATGGTGTTGAGAAAACTGGACAGACACATATTAAGAGAATGAAAGTGGACCACTTTCTTGTACTATACACCAAAACCTCAAAAAATTGAATACCTAAATGTGAGACCTGAAACCATACAATCCTAGAAGAGAGCACAGGCAGTAATTTCTCTGACATTGGCAGAGTTGGGACTGCATCAAAATAAAAAGCTTCTGCCCAGCAAAGGAAACAATCAACAAAACTAAAAGGCAACCTATGGGATGGGAGAAGATATTGGCAGATGACATATCTGATAAGTTAGTACTCAAAACCTTATGAAGAACTTCTAAAACTCAGCATCCCCCCAAAAACGAATAATCCCATTAAAAAATAAGCAGAAGCCATGAACAGACATTTCCCCAAAGAAGACCTCTACATATCCAACAAACATGACAAGTACTCGTCATCACCATCAGGGAAATCCAGGTCAAAGCTACAAGAGGACATCACCTCACATCTGTCAGAATACCTAAAATCAACAACACAAGAAACAGGTGTTGGCAAGGATGTGGAGAAAAAGGAACCTTCTTGCACTGTCAGTGGGAATGCAAACTGGTACCGTCGCTCTAGAAAACAGTAAGGAGGTGCCTCAAAAAGTTAATAGAACTATTCTATGATCCAGCAATCAAATTATTGGGCATTTAAACAAATACAAAAATGCAATTCAAAGTGATACATGTACCTGTATGGTTTAACAGCATTATTTATAATAGCCCAGATATGGAAGCAGCCCAAGTGTCCACTGATTGATGAATGGATAAAGATGTGGTGTGCGTATATATATGTGTATACACACACACACACACACTGGAATATTTCTCAGCAATAAGAATGAAATCTTGCCATTTGTAATGACATGGACAGAGCTAGGGAGTATAATGTAAGTGAAATAAGACAAAGACAAATAGCATATGATTTCACTCATGTGGAATTTAAGAAGGATCAGCAAAGGGAAGAAAAAGAAATTAAGAAACAGATTTAATTTTAAAGAACTGATGGTTACCTGCAGGGAGGTGAGTGGAGGAATGGGTGAAACAGGTGATGAGGATTAAGGAGTGAACTTGTCATATGAACACTTCATGATCTATGGAATTGTTGAACTACTATATTCTACACCTGAAACTAAAATGACACTAAGTTAACTGGGATTAAAATAAAAACTTAAAAACCATTGCAAAATGTTAGTAATAAAATAACAGGAAAGGAAAAGATCAGGGAAAAAATGGAGGGAAAATGGCTCAAATCTACCCAAACATAATGAAAAACATAAACTTACAAACCAAGAAACTCCATTCCAAAGTAGGATAAAACAAAGGAAACAACCTGAACATATGGAAGTGAAATATTTTTTTCATAATTTTTTTTCCATTTTATTTTTTCAGTGTAATAGTATTCATTCTTTTTTGAACAACACCCAGTGCTCCATGCAAAACGTGCCCTCCCCATTACCCACCACCTGTTCCCCCAACCTCCCACTCCTGACCCTTCAAAACCCTCAGGTTGCCCCAACCTCCCACCCCTGACCCTTCAAAACCCTCAGGTTGTTTTTCAGAGTCCATAGTCTCTTATGGTTCGCCTCCCCTCCCCAATGTCCATAGCCCGCTCCCCCTCTCCCAATCCCACCTCCCCCCAGCAACCCCCAGTTTGTTTTGTGAGATTAAGAGTCATTTATGGTTTGTCTCCCTCCCAATCCCATCTTGTTTCATTTATTCTTCTCCTATCCCCCTACCCCCCCATGTTGCTTCTCCATGTCCTCATATCAGGGAGATCATATGATAGTTGTCATGGAAGTGAAATTTTTAAAAAGCCATGATAAAATCTTGACACCAACAAGAGAAAAATGACTCATCCCATTCAGGGGAATAAGGGCAGGAGTAATGGCTAGCTTCTCATTAGAAACAATGAAGACCACAGATATTAGAATGGTATATTCAAAATCTATATAAAAAGCATAAAAATTGGAAAGGAGGTAAACCTTCTTTCCTGACCTACAATTGTTCAAATTAACATCCTAAAGACTATACATAAAACTGACTAGAACAAGTAAATTTCATAAGGTTATAAGAGTTGGCTGAGTAATGACTACCAAGGATATCCAGGTTCTAGAATCTGGAACCTCTGAATTTTACTGGTAAGGAAGAAGAGACGTTGCAAGTGTGATTAAATTAAGGATGTGGAAATAGCAGGATTATCCTGGGATATCTGGTGGGTCTTAAGTCAGAAATGTTCTTAATAAGAGGAAAGCTTAAAGATATTTGACTATAGGAGAGAAGGTGATATGATAAATACAGGTTTTGAAGATGAAGGAAAGGGCCATAAGTCAAGGAAGACAAGTGGCTACCAAAAAAGGCAAAGAATGGGCTTCTCATCTTCAGAGCCTCCAGAAAAAGACAGCCTTGCCAACACCTTGACCTTATCCCAGTGAAACTGGTTTAAGATCTCCAGGACTGTAAAAGAATAGATTTGTGTTGTGTTAAACCACGAAGCTTATGGTGATTTGTTACAATGGAATAGGAAAGTGACACAAAGATCAAAACGAAAATTTTATTTCTATACACCGATAGTGAAAATTCCAAAAGTGAAACAATTCCATTAATAGTAACATCAAAGATGGATTCAGGAATAAATGTAACAAAATATGCATAGGCAAAATTTGCAAGACTAGAATATCACAGAGAGAAATTAAACAGGACCTAAAAAAAAAAAAAAAGGAAATATATACTGGGTTCACGGAAACTTATTAATCGCCCCATACTGAAATGTAAGTTTCAATCAATGCAATTTCAAACAAAATCCTAGTGTGTTTTTATTAGAAATTGGTAAGAATGTCTAAAATACCAAACATTTTTAAAAACTGTTTTATTAACATATATTTTTGCCCCAGGGGTACAGGTCTGTGAATCACCAGGCTTACACACTTCACATCACTCCCCATAGCACACACCCTCCCCAAAGTCCATAACCCAACCACCCTCTCCGTATCCCCCTCCCCCCAACAACCCTCAGTTTGTTTTGTGAGATTAAGAGTCTCTTATGGTTTGCCTCCCTCCTGATCCCATCTTGTTTCATTTTTTTCCCTCCTCACCCCCAAATCCCCTACTTTGCCTCTCAAATGCCTCATATTGAGGAGATCATATAATTATCTTTCTCTGATTGACTTATTTCACTCAGCCTAATACCCTCTAGTTCCATCCATGTCGCAAATGGCAAGATTTCATTTCTTTTGATGGCTGCATAATATTCCAGTGTGTGTGTGTGTGTGTGTGTGTGTGTGTGTCAGTCGATGGACATCTACGTTCTCTCTATAGTTGCTCTATAGTTGGGCTATTGTGGACATTGCCGTTATAAACATTCAGGTGCACATGCCGCTTGGATCACTACATTTGTATCTTTAGGGTAAATACCCAGTAGTGTGGTTGCTGGGTCAACTTTCTGAAGAACCTCTATGTTGTTTTCCAGAGTGGCTACACCAGCTTGCATTCCCACCAAAGGTGTGAGAGGGTTCCCCTTTCCCTGCATCCTTGCCAGCATCTGTCATTTCCTGACTTGTTAATTTTAGCCATTCTGACGGTGTGAGGTGGTATCTCATTGTGGTTTTGATTTCTATTTCCCTGATGCCGAGTGATGTGGAGCACTTTTTCATGTGTGT
Source organism: Meles meles (assembly GCF_922984935.1). Lineage (NCBI taxonomy): Eukaryota > Metazoa > Chordata > Mammalia > Carnivora > Mustelidae > Meles > Meles meles. The sequence goes on along the minus strand of NW_025721174.1, from coordinate 326,721 downwards.
CTCTTGGCCATCTGGATGTCTTCTTTGCAGAAATGTCTGTTCATTTCCTCTACCTATTTCTTAATTGGATTATTTGTTCTGTGGGCATTGAGTTTGGTAAGTTCTTTTTTTTTTCCCTTTTTATTAATTTTTTCAGTGTAACAGTATTCATTCTTTTTGCACAACACCCAGTGCTCCATGCAAATCGTGCCCTCCCCATCACCCACCACCTGTTCCCCCAACCTCCCACCCCTGACCCTTCAAAACCCTCAGGTTGTTTTTCAGAGTCCATAGTCTCTTATGGTTCGCCTCCCCTCCCCAATGTCCATAGCCCGCTCCCCCTCTCCCAATCCCACCTCCCCCCAGCAACCCCCAGTTTGTTTTGAGAGATTAAGAGTCATTTATGGTTTGTCTCCCTCCCAATCCCATCTTGTTTCATTTATTCTTCTCCTATCCCCCTACCCCCCCACGTTGCTTCTCCATGTCCTCATATCAGAGAGATCATATGATAGTTGTCTTTCTCCGATTGACTTATTTCACTAAGCATGATACGCTCTAGTTCCATCCAAGTCGTCGCAAATGGCAAGATTTCATTTCTTTTGATGGCTGCATAGTATTCCATTGTGTATATATACCACATCTTCTTGATCCATTCATCTGTTGATGGACATCTAGGTTCTTTCCATAGTCTGGCTATTGTAGACATTGCTGCTATAAACATTCGGGTACACGTGCCCCTTCGGATCACTATGTTTGTATCTTTAGGGTAAATACCCAGTAGTGCAATTGCTGGGTCATAGGGTAGTTCTATTTTCAACATTTTGAGGAACCTCCATGCTGTTTTCCAGAGTGGTTGGACCAGCTTGCATTCCCACCAACAGTGGAGGAGGGTTCCCCTTTCTCCACATCCTCTCCAGCATCTGTCATTTCCTGACTTGTTAATTTTAGCCATTCTGACTGGTGTGAGGTGATATCTCATATGATACTCTCAATAGATGCTGAAAAAGCATTTGACAAAGTACAGCATCCCTTCCTGATCAAAACTCTTCAAAGTGTAGGGATAGAGGGCACATACCTCAATATTATCAAAGCCATCTATGAAAAACCCACCGCAAATATCATTCTCAATGGAGAAAAACTGAAAGCTTTTCCATTAAGGTCAGGAACACGGCAGGGATGTCCATTATCACCACTGCTATTCAACATAGTATTAGAAGTCCTAGCCTCAGCAATCAGACAACAAAAAGAAATTAAAGGCATCCAAATTGGTAAAGAAGTAGTCAAACTATCACTCTTCGCAGATGATATGATACTATATGTGGAAAACCCAAAAGACTCCACTCCAAAACTGCTAGAACTTGTACAGGAATTCAGTAAAGTGTCAGGATATAAAATCAATGCACAGAAATCAGTTGCATTTCTGTACACCAACAACAAGACTGAAGAAAGAGAAATTAAGGAGTCAATCCCATTCACAATTGTACCCAAAACTATAAGATACCTAGGAATAAACCTAACCAAAGAGACTAAGAATCTATACACAGAAAATTATAAAGTACTCATGAAAGAAATTGAGGAAGACACAAAAAAATGGAAAAATGTTCCATGCTCCTGGATTGGAAGAATAAATATTGTGAAAATGTCTATGCTACCTAAAGCAATCTACACATTTAATGCAATCCCTATCAAAATACCATCCATTTTTTTCAAAGAAATGGAACAAATAATCCTAAAATTTATATGGAACCAGAAAAGACCTCGAATAGCCAAAGGAATATTGAAGAACAAAGCCAAAGTTGGTGGCATCACAATTCCAGACTTCAAGCTCTATTACAAAGCTGTCATCATCAAGACAGCATGGTACTGGCACAAAAACAGACACATAGACCAGTGGAACAGAATAGAGAGCCCAGAAATCGACCCTCAACTCTATGGTCAACTAATCTTCGACAAAGCAGGAAAGAATGTCCAATGGAAAAAAGACAGCCTCTTCAATAAATGGTGCTGGGAAAATTGGACAGCCACATGCAGAAAAATGAAATTGGACCACTTCCTTACACCACACATGAAAATAGACTCCAAATGGATGAAGGACCTCAATGTGAGAAAGGAATCCATCAAAATCCTTGAGGAGAACGCAGGCAGCAACCTCTTCGACCTCAGCCGCAGCAACATCTTCCTAGGAACAACGGCAAAGGCAAGGGAAGCAAGGGCGAAAATGAACTATTGGGATTTCATCAAGATCAAAAGCTTTTGCACAGCAAAGGAAACAGTTAACAAAACCAAAAGACAGCTGACAGAATGGGAGAAGATATTTGCAAACGACATATCAGATAAAGGGCTAGTATCCAAAATCTATAAGGAACTTAGCAAACTCAACACCCAAAGAACAAACAATCCAATCAAGAAATGGGCAGAGGACATGAACAGACATTTCTGCAAAGACGACATCCAGATGGCCAACAGACACATGAAAAAGTGCTCCACGTCACTCGGCATCTGAGTTTGGTAAGTTCTTTATAGATTTGGGATACTAGCCCTTTATCTGATATGTTTGCAAATATCTTCTCCCATTCTGTCAGTTGTCTTTTGGTTTTGCTGACTGTTTCCTTTGTTGGGCAAAACCTTTTGATCTTGAAGTCCCAATAGTTCATTTTTGTTCTTGCTTCCCTTGCCTTTGACAATGTTTCTAGGAAGAAGTTGCTGTGGCTGAGGTCAAAGAGGTTGCTGATTGTGCTCTCCTCAATACCAAATATTTTTTTAAGAAGAACAGCAAAGTTAGAGGACTTATATACTACCTGATTTCAAAGCAATATAAAAATAATCAAATAGTATGGTATTGGCCTAAGAAAAGAAATACAGGGGGCGCCTGGGTGGCTCAGTGGTTTAAGCTGCTGCCTTCAGCTCAGGTCATGATCTCAGGGTCCTGGGATCGAGTCCCGCATCGGGCTCTCTGCTTGGCAGGGAGCCTGCTTCCTCCTCCCTCTCTCTGCCTGCCTCTCTCCCTCTCTCTGCCTGCCTCTCTCCCTACTTGTGATCTCTATCTGTCAAGTAAATAAATAAAATCTTTTTAAAAAAAAAAGAAATACAGGGGGCGCCTGGGTGGCTCAGTGGGTTAAGCCGCTGCCTTCAGCTCAGGTCATGATCTCAGGTCCTGGGATCGAGTCCCGCATCGGGCTCTCTGCTCAGCAGGGAGCCTGCTTCCCTCTCTCTCTCTCTGCCTGCCTCTCTATCTACCTGTGATCTCTCTCCGTCAAATAAATAAATAAAATCTTAAAAAAAAAAAGAAAAGAAATACAGATCAATGAAAGAGAATGGAAAATTTGGAAAGATGTTTAAATGGTTAACTGATTTTTTAACAAAGGGGTGAAGTAAACCAATAGTGAAAAGAAAATCTTTTCAATAAATAGTGCTAGGATACTTGGCCATCTACATTCAAAAAAAGGTACCTTGATTCTTATACCATGCACAAAAGTTAACTCAAAACAGATCATAAATCTAAATGAGAACTTACTTTAAAGCTAAAAATTCTAGGAGAAAACCTAGGGAAAAAATCCATGACTTTGGGTTAAGCAAGATTTCTGAGATGTGACACCCAAAGCATCTTCTTTTCTGGCATATGTTTATTGGGTCATACAAGAAAAAAATTAGTAAGTCAGCTTTTATTAGAAGTGCTTTGGTCTTTGAGGTATACCAGCAAGAAAATGAAAAGTTAAAGACTGAGAAAATATTTGCAGAAATATCTAATGAAAAATTTGTTTCCAAAAAATATAAAAAACGCTTAAAATACATAGTAAGAAAATTTTTTTATGTTATGTGAGTAACCATACAACGTATTTTTAAATTGGGCAAAATATTTGAACACACCTTACACAAAAGATACATAGTTTTCTTTATGAATAAACACTACACGAATGAAGGTATATAAGTTGAACAGACACTCCACAGAAGATAGACAAATGGTCCACAAGACACAAAGAAGATCAACATCATTGATTAAGGAAATTAAATTAAGCCCACATTGAGACACCATTCCATGCCCACTGGAATAATTCATGTTGGAAAGGTGAACAATACGAAGTGTTGTTGAGGATGTGGAGAAACCGAAACACTATGTACTGTAGGTGGGAATGCAAAATGGTAGAGCCACTTTGAAAAGTCTGATAGCATCTTATAATATTAAACATATACTTATTTGGCTCAGCAATTGTACTTCTAGGCATCTACCCAAGAAAAAAACCTATGGCCACAGAAATATTTATATGACTATTTGTAGCAGCATTGTCCATAGTAACCCCAAATAGATACCACCCAAACATAAATAAGATGTGGTAGGTTATACAATGGAATACTTTTCAGCAATAAAAGGGATGAACTTGTGATACAAGGTACAAACAAAATCCATGCACCAAAAAACAACATGCTAAGTGAAAAACACTAAAACAAAAGACTACATACTGTTTCCATTCACGTGGTATTCTGGAAAAAGCGAAACTGCTGGAACGGAAAGCAATCAAATGGTTTCTGGGACCAAGGAAGGGTAGGCATTAGGGATTGAAAAAGGCCCTTTAGGGGCGCCTGGGTGGCTCAGTGGGTTAAGCCGCTGCCTTTGGCTCAGGTCATGATCTCAGGGTCCTGGGATCGAGTCCCGCATCAGGCTCTCTGCTCAGCAGTGAGCCTGCTTCCCTCTCTCTCTCTCTCTCTCTGCCTGCCTCTCTGTCTACTTGTGATCTCTGTCAAATAAATAAAAAATCTTTAAAAAAAAAGAAAGAAAAGAAAAAGGCCTTTTACTTTATGGGGTGATGCAAAAGTCCTAAAACTAGGTTGTGGTGGCAGTTTCCCAACTAAAGATGCTTACCAAATTCAATGAAACTTATACTTATATTGATTTTAGAGCATGTAAATGACACCTCACTAAAGCTGTTAAACCCATACAGCTCTGTGAGGTAGAGATCACTCCCATTGTGCAACTGAGGGAAGAGTCTCAGAGGCTGGGAACTCACTTAACACTAAACAGCTAGTCATTATCAAACCCAAGTCCACATTGGTAATCACTGCTCTACTCTGCTTGTTGGAGTAGAGAGGAGACACTGGGGACCTTGTGATGCTGGTGGAAGTTTCCAGGATCAGCAGACCCCACCCAAGCTGAAACCAGTGTGGGCTGCTCCCCTCTACAGAAATGGTCTGCCGCCAGGAAATGAGGGGTGGCCTGGGCTAGAGGCCTAATGTTTAGAGCTCCTGCTGCTCTCAGGAAATGTGCTACAGGAAAACAAGCACAGCACAGAGAAGAGATTTAAGACTCTGTTTTGGCACTTAATGGTCCTTAAGACCTTAAGCAGGCCATGCAACTTCTTACAGCTTCAGTTTCTTAATCCATGAAAAGGATTTAGAGACATACCACCTCCTTTATGGAGCTGTGTTGGATGCTGAATGGGCAGTAAGTGAAATAAAGGACCTGATCCTTAGTAGAGCCTCAGTAAAAGTCCTACTATTTAATAAGGATTTAGACTTTTTTTTTTTTAATTGTTTCTCACTGAGGAAAAATACGAATTTTTCATCAGAAGCCCTTCTGGGCATCAGACTTAGTGGACCCTCAAATTTTATCCAGGATCTCACAGTCATGAAGGAATAAAGTGCATCGAACTCCTTTTACTCTGTAATTATTTTCTTCCCTTGCTTTACTTCTATGAAGTTTGCCATATAAGGCTATCAGTGCCTCCACATGTCCCCATAAAAAAATCAAGAGAAATTATGTAGATGTGTTTGTGACTTACATATACACAAACTTGCATTATTTGAATTTTTTGGCAGGAAGTAAATGTTTGAAACTATGTGCTGAAATGGAAATCCGAAAGGACTATTTTAGCAATAGGAGATGTTCATTTTATTAGGTCCAGCAAATGATAGCCTGGAAGAGGTCACTATTTACAAAATCTTTTAAGTTCTCAAGTTTTGAGGTTAGACTCAAAGAGCTCAAAGCATTTTACTGTTGAACACTGTTTGTCTACATGGTATGGACACCTTTCCTCTTCATCACACAAGTCCATAAGGGGGTTCTCATGCCTGACTCTTCATAAAGGCAAGCAGAGATGGTATTAAAATGTGGAGATCCAAGGCCACCACATCAAAAATTATGATTTCATAGGACAGAGGTAGTGCCCAGTAATGAATTTTTTTTAAACAAATAATCCCTGGTGATCCTGGACCAAACCAAACTCACATCCTGTCTATTTCTCAAGGGCTTCCCCCAGCCTCAGGAAAATTTTTTGTGGTAATTCTAGACAATAGTTCTTTAGTTTGTTTTGAATGTTAATCAGTGTTATAAAGTAGGATTTAAGCTCGAATAAGCTTGGGAACACACTAATACTCATTATGTTTATAATGATGTAATTTTAGACTCGCTCTTAGCATCCATTATCCCCTATCAATATTTACAATTCTGTATCAATACTGAGTAATTCACTATTTTCTTATTCCATGTATAGCCTCTCCTCTCCAATTGGATTTGTAAAATCCTGGAGACAGATGTCTATTTCAGACAGAAACATCATAACTGATACTTAAGGAAGGCAAAGGTATTGATGTACAGATTTTAGCTGAGTAATACCACCATGGAATTAGCTGGAAAAGGGAAGCATCATGCTCAGAAGTTTTATTATATTCCACATTCAGTTTTCGCCCATTTCCTGAATATGACGTCTAACAAGTTTCCAGAGAAAATCCTACACTTCAACAACCAGAAACTCCGAGCAGGCCACTCCACGTAAGGTTAAGGAATATAAGCTACTGCACGGTGGACAAGAGAAAGGGGAAGGCCTGGATAAACAGCACAGTATCAAATACCACTTTGCTAGAATAACTATTCTCACATTTGTATCATTATGGTTTGGGGCACTTAGAGCCACATGAATATAATGAGTTTAAAGAGAAAAATAGGCTAATATGTAGTTTTAAATTCGTGTACACCTGTGCCTAAAAATTGAAGTGATAGTTATATTCTTAATGTAGACTGATGAACTTCAGATCAGAGAATCTTCTAAAGCTGCATGTAATATTCTGTCCATTTTGGGGGTGGGGTGAGGCTAGCTATCCAATATTCTTCAGCTTCACAAAAGGATCCACAACCCAAAAGGAATTTATCCCTCTCTGGTCTCAATCTATTTTGGGTCATATAATCATGAAGCTTACAAAACTAAGATTGACCTTATATATTGTCCTGAACCACATTTAGTGTTTTTCAAACACTAATATAGGAGCTTTAATAGAGAGGCACTATTTACAGATCTGAAGCTGTGAGGTCTTTGCTGGTCTCTTGGAACCAGATGTTTATGTATTTACTTAAAGTGGCCCACTGAATAATCATGGTTACAAGTTGAACAGCACACATTCTTTCAGTTTTATAAATACCAGGAAGTTTATAAACTCAGTGAAAAACTAGCATTTCTGGTAATTGACCTCAAACTATATTTACTAAGATAATATAAACCATTGTCCTGAATCAATATAGCCATTTTCTCCAGCAAACATTGGGCAGCATTTCCCTAGACAAAGAAAGTCTTCTGCATACCATCTCCTTATTTTTTTAAGGGCTGCAGGTAAATGTTATAATTCATACAGTATTTCTTTCAGACCAATGAATACTTAGAGCTGGAATTCAAATGTTTAGAGCAATGTGGCATGATCAACAGATGTTAAGAGTAAAGTTAGAGCAATTTTGCCTCATGATTTTCATAACACAGATCACCCGTGTATTTATCTTTCCTTCCAGTAACTTTGTTTGAGGTTTGCAGTTAAGTACATTTTTACTGCTATAAAACATCAACTAAACATACTGACAAGATTATTTCAATGGAATTACCTTTTATATATTGTTATCTGGGGGGAAAAGATCCCAGAATTAGGTGAATTTTGGTAGCTCACATATTGTACCGGCATTCAAACAAAATTATGACTGCCCCTTTCCTCAAGCATGGATTTATGGTGATTGGTTTTCTTATTGTGATTTATTTCTATATACTGCAGCTAACCTTCATGTCAACACAAAAAGACAAGCCAATGGGTAGAAGTATACATTTATTCTATGACAATAGAATATTTTTCTCCTATTAGGGCTGATAAATTATTTCTTCACTTAGGCACAAAATGTATGTCAGGGTAATCTTAAAGGAAACAATATAGCAGAAAGGAGCATGGACTTCCAAGTGAGAGTCGTTCGTTTATTTCTTACTTGTGTATTTATTATGGACCCATTTTGTGCTGGGGACTGAGAATACAACAGGAAACAGGTACAGTCTCTGCTGCCTAGAATGTTATAGCTTCCACTCCTGGGGTGCTTTGGAGTACTTTTTATCAAGCTATTTGCCAAGCCTCAGCTGCCTTATCTGTAAAGGAGGGGATATCATTCATCTCTGAGTGTTGCCATGAATATTTATGAAAAGCTATCTGGTTCATTATCTAACAAAGTAGCACTTAGATCTGGATTGTTATTAAATAGCTACTTTGTGGTTTTGAAGCGATAGACAAGCCATGTGGCAGATCAGAGAACACATTTCAAATTCTTGAAAGAGGACAACAGCCCTATGTGGTTTCAAAGTGTTCTATAGTCTAATGAGGATATTTTATCTTGCTAAACAGTCTAACCCCAGATGTCCAACACAGTAACAAATGCAAGAACACTGAAGGGTTACTTTGAACACAGACCAAAACTATAACTTAGGAATGTGTGAAACTGTGGCTAGAATCAAACTCAAGGGTGGCAAGCCAAAGAAGACTCAGTTATGAAGTTTGTTCTGGGAATTACTAACTCCCTGTTAAGAGCGAGATGTTTCTACCTCTGCATGAGGATCACCGCTGATGCTGAACTCTAACTGAAGACTTGGTTGGGTGGCTCGCAGTCTTCTTTGGCACTTAAATATCTCCTTCTACGAACCCCCTTGTCGATGAACTGCAGCTTTGGAAACATCACGTCTGCAGTATTGGAAGAGCACAGACACACAGAAGACACTACGTGAGTGTTTGCTATTAGTACTGTGTCTGCTTCTGAGTTTACCTTCTCCATGATTAAATAAAGATACATATATATACACAATGGAATACTATGCAGCCATCAAAAAATGAAATCTTGCCATTTGCGACGACGTGGATGGAACTAGAGTGTATCATGCTTAGTGAAATAAGTCAATCGGAGAAAGACAACTATCATATGATCTCCCTGATATGAGGACATGGAGAAGCAACATGGGGGGTTAGGGGGATAGGAGAAGAATAAATGAAACAAGATGGGATTGGGAGGGAGACAAACCATAAATGACTCTTAATCTCACAAAACAAACTGGGGGTTGCTGGGGGGAGGTGGGATTGGAAGAGGGGGAGGGGGCTATGGACATTGGGGAGGGTATGTGCTATCGTGAGTGCTGTGAAGTGTGTAAACCTGGCGATTCACAGACCTGTACCCCTGGGGATAAAAATACATTATATGTTTATTTAAAAAAAAAATTTGGAAGGGGAGGTGAACCATAAGAGACTATGGACTCTGAAAAACAACCTGAGGGTTTTGAAGGGTCAGGGGTGGGAGGTTGGGGGAACAGGTGGTGGGTAATAGGGAGGGCACATATTGCATGGAGCACTGGGTGTTGTGCAAAAACAATGAATACTGTTACGCTGAAAAAATAAATAAAATGGAAAAAAAATTAAAAAAATAAAGATACATATAATGAACCTCTACCATGAGAACACAGAACATTACCACAACAACTTAACATTTTAGCTAAAAATCCAAGAAACTCAAGGGACTAGTGATCCTGTGCAGCTTTATCCTGGTAAGGAAGTGAAGGCTTCTCAGAACACTGGAGTGGCTGAAGAATGTTCAGAATCCTAGCGTGGATCTTTATAGGTCCAGCAAACCCAAGCTCAGAACTACGGGGTTCATCTGCAACCCTTCTGAGAACATTTTAAGTAGGCTTGTATGAAGTGCAGATTAAGGAGATGTAAAGATTTGATCACTACTATTGTCTTAACGTAAAAAAAAAAAAAAATGAATACTTCCTGTAGTGGGTACTTATTGGAGCCTGGGCCACAGAGATCCCCAGCTCTGCACCTTGTCTGTAGAGCTTGGCACCAGGTTTTGGTTTGAGTTACCTAAAATTGTGCCCCTGGCCTTTGTTAGTTGAAACATGGATAGCCACTTCTTTCTCTTCAGAATCCAGGTACTATGATACTGAGAGACTGTAGGAGGTCTGGTGAGACCAAAGCTTTTGAGAAAGGTCCACGATTTCACCTTCAAGTCCCAGAGCCCAGTCTGAATCCTCACAATAAATTCCCCTTTTTATTCTAAAGTATCTCAAATTGGTTTCTGTTACTTACAAACAATAGGCACTTAAATACACAACAGCTGAAATGCTAATTGATTAGAAAATCCAGATTATGATAGTTTGGAAAATATCAGATTGATCAGGGTTTCTATAGAGAATTTGAAAGAAACTTGTGACAGCGCTCATTTCCAGGACTCCAGGATATAGGAGCAGGGGCTCTGTTTGGGCTGGTGATCACACTCCGATAAATCCAGTGTGTGGAACTGAGTACCACCTCTCTAAATTACCTATTTGTATCAGCTCTTTGACACAAGCCAGAGAAGGCTTCCAGTTTGGGGTGGAGTGCTATCTGAACCCCATCCCCCGTGCGAGTATGTACGTATGTATACACACACACACACACACACACACACACACCATACTTGTCTGAAAGATGGGGTATGGCATATCTTACATAAGCCATTTCTCACCAAGGGATGTCAGAGATTCTGGAGAGAACTCAAGAGAAAGGGAGAGGACATCGGAATCAGGCAGTGCCGAGCCCTGAGTATCAGATGGGAAGGGGTGGGTTGAGGAATAAGATGGTCTAGTGGTACCCCACTCAACAGCTTGGTTATCCCATGGAGAGGCAACAGTGGACAGAGTCACAGAGCTGTGTAGTACTTGCACTCCAAGCTGACTTGTACTGAGAGGGATTCCAAATCTCAATCTCATCGGAGTCCCTTTGGCCTGATGAGTCTACAGCAACCCGCTCTGATACCCAGGCTTGGGCTAGCACCTGGACAGGGTGTAAGTGAGTGATAATCCTAGCTCCGCCCTTCTGAAGATGGCTCAGCCACCGGAAACCACATCATTCCAGGGCAGAAACAAGGATGCAGTAGGAACCAAGCTCCCCCACCCAGGCTTTGGAGCAGCTTGTAGAGACAAACAGCAGGGTTTAACAACTGGGCTGCAGTTTCATGTCCTGCAGCATCTGGCAGCCTCGGAAGAGCCATCAGTTTGATTTAGGAGACCTACATTTCTACCCACAGCTGACTGCCAGCCCTGTCGCTGCGGTAGCAGGGAGAATTTTGTCAGAGACTAAAATCAGCATGTAAATCAACACAGCTTTCCATGTCGCAAAGCACAGAGAAACACACAGAACAGATCATCTGATATGCCAGTGTAGGACAGTATCTTAAATACAAGAAGCAAGATAAAGATCTGTTAAGATCTGTTTTGGGAAACAAACTGGAGAGTACAAACCCTCACAAGGCTATGAAAATTTCTTCTAGAAGGCCAGAGAGAGGTTTCAGCTCTTGTGGACACTGAAAGTTTAGGATGTTCAAAGCCTTCTCCCAAAAAAGTAAGCTCGTTTTAAAGATTAGTTCCTTCACTAGGCACAATTCACTTTCCAGTAGGATGGTGAGGATTTTAATAGACAAACGTGATCTGAAGTTTGGTTTGGTAAATGAATAAAGTCTGAATAGAGAAAACTGGTTAAGTAGCCTGTCTGCAGAGGACACTTAGCCATATTTTCTTATTTCAAGTATGTATGGGGGACCCTAATGAGTCATTTCCTCCATGTAATCAGTTCATGACTCTGCTTCCAAAAAAAGGGGGGGGGGGGAAGGTGACCAGGAGCCTCTGCTCTAGAAATTAGATTTGTGGAACTTGGCAAATAATATATTGTGTGTAACAATATATAGACAGTAAGGGCTCTGGCAAGTTTATAGGCAGCTTGAGAATATTTTATGTACTATTTCTAAGTCACCCAGATTTATAATTGCAGTTTCCATCATAAGCATTTGACACAATGAGCATTTTGAAAGTGCTTCCTACTCTATTAATGGCTTCATTCAGTTTTTCTTTATTTCTGAGAGAAGACTGATTTTACAGTATCCTGGCTAGTGGAAGGCTACTTTAGCCTTCTATATTAAATTAACTTCTGTATGCATTTCCAATCTATAGCTGCATTCAGTTGCTATTTACTGCCCGCATCTCTCTCTCCTAGCACAAAACAAGGCTGAAGTTCAAATGCTCTAATAATTGTTAGATGCGACCCACGAATTTTAATCCTGATTTTATGTAAGCTCTAAATCAAAGTAACAGATTTCAAAAGTATTTTCAAAATTTCAAAGCTAAAGTTTTTGTCTAAAAATGATTTAGGAAATGGTCATATTCACAAGATCCCTAAGTTTGAATTCTGATCATAAGTACACCTAATTATACACAAATGAGATGTATCATGATAGGTGCTGGGACAAACATGTTGTCCATGATCTCTTTACTCACCTCCAACCCCTCGAAGATACATAGGATTAGCCCACTGACAAATGTTATGTTCATACAAAAACAGAAGGGAAAAGAATTGAAAAAGAAGGCTCGCTTTGAATGAGGAGCAATGTCAAGGGTGTTGGCACAGCACTCCTGATGGGAAGGACAGTGCTTTAAGGTGGTGACCACTTCCCAGAGATCTCAGAGTATTTTTTTTGAAATCTAATAGTAAGCCTTAACCTAAAACCTGCCTTTAATCCCTGTTCACATTTAAAGCTTAGACCCAGTGTCTACCTAAGCTCTCTCCATTGTTTAATTAGCAAAAGGGGCAATTCACTGACAGGGGTTACTGGAAATACCTTATAGAAACAGAAGAGTCTTACTCAATTAGTGACACATATGTTAAATATTTAATATGCATCCAGCACTATCAGGATTCTGTTTCTACTCTCAATGAGTATGGTAGCATTTGGAAATTTAAAAATATGTACATTTTTAAAGCCCAGAGTAAACCAAGCCACTGAAAGAAATAGGAGCTATTATTGCAGGCTTGGAATATCAGAAAGGCACTCCTCTGGATTAGAGCTTCTTTAATTCATCAAAAAAGGACACTACATTTTGGCCCCTGAAAACAAAAGATGTGGATGTTTTCTTGATTTCAAAAAGATGGTGACCTTGAATCATTTGACGGGCTCCTCTCAATCTTGCTCTTCTCTTGGACCAACCCCACAACCCCAGCAGCATCAGCACGACCTGGGGGGGGGGGGGACATACCAGAAATGCCTTTTCGAAAATTTCAGGCCCCAGCCCAGCCCCACCAAATTGGAATCTGCATTTTCACAAGATTCCAGGTGATTTCTATGCACATCAGTTTTGAGAAGCTTGGTTATACACATTTCCCATGATTCATTTCTATGAAATCTAGATTTCTTCATCTCTTTAAAAAGTATATACTTGGCTGCTGCCCTTGTTGTCAGTGAAAACTAGCCCCTCTCTTCAAAATTTCGAGTAAAGGAAAGATAAGTTGGCAGCTTTTAAACAGATTTCCCCACCACGCCCCCTTTTCCCAGAGTATTCTCCCCACATGCCCATAGCAGCTGTGTTTACCTCCGTGATTAGACAGTACAATAAATGCACCTAGTGATAAACTAAGTTGCTTTAATTAAATGCCTGATTGCATATATATGTTAAAACAGTTGGTTATTTCTCCAAAACAATAGAAAATGTCTTCTGTCATGCAAAAAGTGCAAAGTAGGGCCAAGTAGATATAATGCAACAGTGACTAATTCTTTAAAATATCTATAGAAAAGAAGATGGGTTTCCAGATTTGTCCTTTAATGTGATGAAGTCTTGTTTCTAGGGAAAGGACATTGCTGTGTAATTCCAAATGCTTAGTTTGCTCAGACCAGTGGACACTTTGATCTTTCTGAGGGATTTGTAAAGAAACTGGATGTTAGAGGAGAGCGATGAGGGAAGTTACTAGTCACCAATGAGATCTATGTATCTTAAATCTGTGGCACTGGGCGCTAGCAGCAGATTGAAGGGAAATTGGACTTCTTGGGACATTCTCCTACTATCCTTGCCTAACAGATAGCAACTGCTCCAAGAATCCAAATTGAGAAAGTGGACAAATGATACTATGTCAGCAGCATAGCAAAGAAACCTTCCACAAGTGGTAGAGTTTTGGACATGAAAGGTAAGGCTTGATTTATCCCCACACAGGACACTGCAGCCTTTGTTGAGAGGAAAACAAACACACACAAAACCAAAGACATCTCAGAGCACAGGTCAAAAAAAAAAAAAAATTCCCTATTCCTTCCAATTCTTCTCCTTGTCCCCTTTCTTCTGGAAAGTTCTTTCTTTGGTCTTTGAAGTGAGAAATTCAGAGAAACCTCCTGCAACAGAGGGAACAGGAGGGACTTTGAAGCCAAGCAAATCCAAGTTTGGATTACATTGCCTCAAGTGTGTTTTCAATCTATGTTGCTCAGATGAGTGAAAGAGCAGCTACACAAGGACGAGGGAGAGGCGTGCAGGAAAGAAGTGCCATGAAATGAAGGAGAAAGATACCCAATTAGGGCATCATTTTGCTTTCATAGGGCTGGAATTTTTCACTTTAATCCTTATCTTTTTATCCCTCAATACAAACATATCAGTTACACGTTCTTTATAGAAGAGTGAACAGTCTCAAAAGCACAGTAATATTAGGGGGGGAAAAAGCAGCACGTGTGGTAGTGAAAGTGAAAATTCTTGGTCGACCCACTCCCAAGGATAATCATTGTTGACCATATGGTATAGACACTAATATTTTTGGTGTTTTATAGTTTAAAACTTTAAGTTTTTTATATATGCAGAATAATCATCATTCTGGTAGGCTGAATAATGGCTCACAAAATACATCTATGTTCTAATCCCTAGAATGTGTATTCCCTTGTAAGACAGAAAAGAAAAGAGCATTGCAAATTTATTAAGAATATCAAGACAAGAGATTGCACTGGGTTATCTGGAAGAGCCTAAAAATGCAATCACACATGTCCTTAGAGAAGCAAGAGATCTGACAAGGCAGTGTGACCAAGGAGAAAGTTTGGAATGAGGTAGCCACAGTCACCAGAAGCTAGAAGGCATGGACAGATTCTCCCCTCTAGCTGTCAGAGGAAATGTTGCCCTGTTGACACTTTGGTTTCAGCCTAGTTGGCATACTATTAGAAGCAGGCTTTGGGACTGAATCTCTCACACTAGAAGACAAAGATGGGTGTGCGTCTCTTTTTTTTCTTTCCTGAAGACTTACATTTATACCGTCCAAGCTAGCATACTTTGGTTCAGTCCCTGGGTCCATCATTTTCTAGAATATGCAATCTATTCTTAGGATTAGCCAATTCTTCACAGCAAAATATATTAAGACTTCATCAATCCCAGTTAGCATAATTAAGAAAGTAATGTATCTGGGGTGCCTGGGTGGTTCAGTCAGTTGAACATCTCTTGGTTTCAGCTCAAGTCATGATCTCGCAGTTGTGGGATCAAGCCCCCACTCAGTGAAGAATCTGCTTCAGATTCTGTCTCTCTCTCTCTTGACCCCACCCCACTTGTGTGCTCGCTTGCTCTAAAATGAGTAAGATCTTAGAAAAATAAATCTATCTGGAAACTCATACCAGGGTTTTAAGAATTATGTTTTTATACTATGAATATTTGAAAAAATAAAAATCTGTGGCTGGAAAGAAGAACTGCGTTTTTAGTATTTTTTAAAAGGTAGTTTGGCTAAAGAAATTTCAGCCAGGTAAAATCATGACTTATTCTTCTAAGGGTCAGAAACACAGAATTTGCAAAATCTTAGGGAAACCATCCAGGTCTATGCTAATTGCCTCTCCCACATAAACAAGGACCAGTTGTTGGTTATGGTGAGGGACACGCATGTATATCATAAAATCCCCCTAAAAGAATTTTTTCAAACTGGAAGTTAGAAAATTTCCTATGGCAAGAGTCATTCCTCCACATCTCCATCTGGGCTGGTACCTCTCCCCAAGGACAGATTTCCCAGTCTTAGGAGACATGCATTATTTGAACAGAGACAGAAGAGCCTGAATTCTATTCACAGAACTTTGTTTGAACCTTGGAGGCGGGGTACTTAGCCTAGCCTCCAGTATTTTCTTTGGGTTCTTTTTTCTTTCATTGGTTTTGGGCAAGTTGGATGGAGAATCATAAACAAGGCAATAGGCCAGCTTCTAAATCTAATCAAAATAAATAATCAAAATAAATCTTTTGAGCATTTACTATTTATGAAATACTAGGGGAAGCATATAAAGTAGTTGAAGATACAGGCTCTGTACTAAAGATGCCTAGGGCTAACAAAAAAGCTGTTAGAGGTGGTCTCTGAGTTTGTTTGGTCACGCTAGAGATGAAACATAAATCTAGACGTTGAAGGGAAGGGACCTTTCACATGGGAGGACAGAGCACAGGACAGCATCCTAGGTGCTAAGAATGGAGTGGATGGAGTAGGAGCGAGCTGTGATCATATCTGGTGAAATGGCAGACTCCTCAGACCAGAACAGAGGGGAAAGGGAAAGAGTTACAGAGGGTTTTGGACGTCAGACAAATGAATTTGGACAGCATTCTTGAGAAGTCGTGGCCTACTGAAGTGTTCTAGATCAGCAGAGCGACCTGACATAAATGTGCTTGAGGAGGATTAATTTGGTACCGACACATAGAACTGACGGAGGCAGGGAACTGGAAGTTAGGAGGTTATTATGGCCACATGAGAATGATATAATGAAAGCAGATTGAGAGAAATGAAATGGAGGGAAGACATTGTTGCTGGGAAAAAGGAGTGCTAAGATTCAGTGAGTAATGATAGTGGGGAAGAAAAAAAATGAGCAGTTTTGACCTTGGGTGGTTAGATTTCTCCATCCTGAATGAGGATAGGAAGAGGAGGAGTGTTAGAGGATAAACAGTTTCAAAGAAGTTGGTATCTGCATAGAAATGTCCAGCAGCCATTATGAACATATGGGACTGGAAACATGAAGAAGCAAGAGCAGGAAATAAAGGCCTGAAACTCATCAGAACACAGATAATAGAACTAGTGCCCTGAAAAACAATCAGCTTGTTTCGAGCAGAGAATAGAGAGCTTGCAGAGACTGTTCTGAGTGATAATGTGAGCAGCAAATGGGGTGGAAGTAGGGAGGGGTTCCGTCAATGAAGACAAAGGAGCAGTGGTCAGACAGGTGTGAGCAACATCCTATTTGGATAATTCCATAGATTTCTAGGAAATAGAACATGAAGGACTGGTCATTGATAATTTTGTAACTGTATCGACTCATTGTATGCCCTGAAATTAACCAAGGCTCATTTTAAGATTGTAGAATTTGAGACTTTGTACTCTACGGTTCTGCTGTGGATTTTCAAACTCACCATTTCCTGCCATCCCCATTAGATAATGAAGTCAGTGTTTTTGTTGTGTAGCTTATTTCAACTTGAGAACTTCAGTTGACCTTTCCTTTTCCATCCGCACAGTTAGAAGGTGGTAACTAATAGAGCCAGCAGATATTTACTAAGCAACCTACTATATGTGAAAGACCCATAAATAGGGGCTGGACAAACCCCTTATTCACAAAGATTCTCCCTTTTAATGCAAAAGGTAAGCATTACAAATGTTTAAGTAAATCACATGCAGGCTGGAAAAAGTCTTAAATCTAACTTATGGAGTTAATGGTGCCAAGTTGCTTGTTTTTATAAGCACAAGAGCTTTTTAAAGCTATCACTCTGGCTACGCCCATGAGGTTCCATGGTCCCCTCAGACTTTGTTGCATGACATCTGGTACTTTACTGCCTTAGAGCTAAAAAGAAATACCATGTGTGCCATTTTCTTTGATTCAGTGTTTCCAAACGCTTCCCTTTCCACTTGGTCTTTCTATTAATGGTAATATTCTTCAAGGATTTCAGACATTGAAGGTCTGGTGTTAATAGACTTTTTTTTTTTCATTTTAAGAGGGACTATACAACCACAATTTGACCATTAGCTTTAACGAAGTTTTAAAGAGAGGGATCCACCCAATGATGGAGTTTTTGCACAAAGTATATGCCCTTTGACTAAAGATTAGGACACAGCCTATCAGGACACAGAGAATCAGTTGCAAATTAAAGTGGCTCAGGGTAACCCTCTATGGCAAGGCTTGTATGCTACTTTAGCAAAAATTCCTTATCAAGGGGCGCCTGGGTGGCTCAGTGGGTTAAGCCTCTGCCCTTGGCTCAGGTCATGATCTCAGGGTCCTGGGATCGAGCCCCGCATCGGGCTCTCTGCTCGGCAGGGAGCCTGCTTCCCCCTCCCTCTCTCTCTGCCTGCTTGTGATCTCTCTCTCTGTCTGTCAAATAAATAAATAAATAAAATCTTAAAAAAAATTCCTTGTCAAGGATCCTAGTCTGAAAACTGAAACTCCACAAACATGTTTGAATTGCATACATATTGCTAGCTGTGCAGGAGGGCTTAGCACTAAGAGGTATTTCCTATGTAGGGACTTTACAAATGTTTGTTGTCTTCCCTGCCTGTTGACAGGCAGCTCGACCTTATACGATAAACTTCATCTGTAGTTCACAAACACTAGTGTACAGAGGAGATGGTTCAGAATCCCTTGGCTATCATTTTTTAAAAGATTCCTGGGCTTAGTTTCTGGATATTCTGATTCTTGTAAATTCCAGGGTATGCATAGGGTATATATGCATTTATTTGATTTGCAGGTAATTCTGATGAGCAATCATGTTTAAAGTCTGCTCATTTCTTCCTAGATGTATTGTTTTATGACTGGGAGATTCTGTGAAAAGTAGGCTGTGTTCCAGACTGAGTGTACATTTTCCATATGCTAAATATGGGCATAAATGCACTGAACCTTCTCAAGTGAAGACTGATGGCCCTTTTTTAGGGGGCCATAGCTGACATACTAATTTATGATCTTCTAAACTTGGTATATAACTACAGAAAAATGTAAGAAGTGCAGAGGAAACATTATCTTGTCCTAGGAGGACCTTGGAGCATTTAATAGTTCCCTATTTCCTCAACAGGTGTTAGAAGAGATTAGGTAATCCAATAATATATCCATGGCATGTAAGTCAAAACAGAACCTGGATTTCTCCTTTCCTAGTCCAATTACTATGAAATACATAATTAGGTGGTCAAATGAAATCTCCCACGTTGGTATCATTTTACTGGGATAGGAAGAAGATAATCTCTCTAAAAATGCCCTCATCTCCTCCCTACCTCCTAAGAATTAACATCCCAGAGAAACAGCCCTACAATGCAAAAGCTAATTTTAAAAAATCATGCATATGACTCTAAAGCTTTCTATTTTCATTTAACCTATCATACATATTCCTCTAGGTCAGTGTGTGTCCATAACTCTTTCTTTGTAATAGCTTCATAATATTCCATACTATAGACTTCTCTTGACTTACATCTTGATTTTTCCAATGGATTTACTGGTGGACTTCCAGTTCTCAGTTTTTTTTTTTTTAATCCCTACATCAATGCTGCAATAAATATCCTAATGCACACTGTTAGGGTCCATGATCAAAGGAACAAGATTGATGTGATGCGAAAGTCGAGCAAAGCTTTATTTCGCGCCAAGCAGAGAAAATCCAACCGACCAGTCGGGGCCATCTCTTACAAAGAGGCGACAACGACCAGGACACCAGCCACGAAGACGACGCTCCTAACTCCACTACCCGACCACGACCCTAGCCAACAAGGACCCTAGCCGACCACAACGCCCCCGGGCGGCGCCGCTCACCGACGAGGCCACCCCTCAATGACTACCCTACCCAACAACCACCCTACCCAACAACCACCCTACCCAACAACCACCCTACCCAACAACCACCCTACCCAACAACTACCCTTCCCGACCACAAGGCCCCCAGTGGCGCCGCTCCCCGGCGAGCCCGCTTCCTCACGACTACCCTACCCGAGGACTCCCCTACCCTTCCCGACCACAAGGCCCCCAGTGGCGCCGCTCCCCGGCGAGCCCGCTTCCTCACGACTCCCCTACCCGAGGACTCCCCTACCCTTCCCGACCACAAGGCCCCCAGTGGCGCCGCTCCCCGGCGAGCCCGCTTCCTCACGACTCCCCTACCCGAGGACTCCCCTACCCTTCCCGACCACAAGGCCCCCAGTGGCGCCGCTCCCCGGCGAGCCCGCTTCCTCACGACTCCCCTACCCGAGGAGGCCGCTCCCGGTCGACGAGGCCGCTCCCGGTCGACGAGGCCGCTCCCGGTCGACGAGGCCGCTCCCGGTCGACGAGGCCGCTCCCGGTCGACGAGGCCGCTCCCGGTCGACGAGGCCGCTCCCGGTCGACGAGGCCGCTCCCGGTCGACGAGGCCGCTCCCGGTCGACGAGGCCGCTCCCGGTCGACGAGGCCGCTCCCGGTCGACGAGGCCGCTCCCGGTCGACGAGGCCGCTCCCGGTCGACGAGGCCGCTCCCGGTCGACGAGGCCGCTCCCGGTCGACGAGGCCGCTCCCGGTCGACGACTACCCCCACGCTGCAGCCCAGACTAAGCTTTATAGAGGTGGTTGAGCCAAGCCCACACACAGATGGCCAATGAAATTGCAGCATACAAGGAAACCTGCACAGTCATGCTCGGGCAGCAATACAGGTGGCCAATTGAATTCCAATTCACCATAGCAAATATATGCGCACCCCACTGATTGGATGTCTCCATCCAGCCTGGCCCGCCCCTATATCCGGGGTTTGCAAGTAAATTCCTCCGGGAGGGGCAGGGTCAATCCAAGCTTGCAATGAAATGGCTCCCTCTGGCTAACCAGGCCCTTACACATGCTAACTTTTTGGACAGATGATTTCTATGAGTAAGATTGATTTATGCAAAGGTGCAAGAATCAGAACTCTTACTAGATTCTGCGGGGTTATTTTCTGAGGAGTTAGTAGCAATTTCACATTTCCATTATCCCTGTGAGTTGGTTTTTTCTACAGCCTCATCAACATCAGTGAAACTCCAAAAAATTGAAAAATGATCAATCTTCTATTTGAAAAATAGCTTTTTGTTGCTTTAATTTGCATTTCTCTGGGAATGAACTATACCTTTTTGTGTATGTTGGCTCTTTGTCTGCCCATTTCTGTAAAAGGCCCTCTAGGATAAAATAATGTTCCTCCTCACACCAGGTACAAAGAAAATTCCATGTAAGGTCCAAAGACAGCAAAGCCAGAAGGGGGAAAAAAAAAAAAAAAAAAAAAAAAACATTGTATAATTGAGTGGAAGAGCTACTTGACATTTTAAACAAGATATATCCAAAACTGCAACAAAGGAGGAAGAATTAAGGTAAAGTTGACTTTATAACCATTAAAATTGTTTATATTGTCTTTTGCCTGACAGAAAAAGTCAAAAGACAAATTATATCATATACATGACAGACTTTAACAAAGGATTAATATCCCTGAATATGGTTCTCTCAAAAAAATGGATACAAAATAGACAAAAGAAAAAAAATAGCAGTGATATTTTTTCCACCCCGTTTTGAAGATTCTTGTGTTTGAAGCATATTGAATGGGAGGTGCATTTCCTCCTAAACAAGGTTCTCCCATAGCCATCTGTTCTCTGCCTATCGAGTCTCTTGGCATTTGGGTCTGATTTCCTCAGGTGGGAGTGTTGCCTTTGGTAACCTCACATGCTGATCACATCTTGTTCCTTTTGTCTTCCTTCCAGCCTTCCCTCTGCAGCACTGTAGCAAACTCACAGCAGTTCAGCTGCCTTTTAAAGTCAATAGCTAATATTCAGAAAATTCTGTGTACCAGGCAAAGAGCTCTACTGAGTACCATTCACAATCTCAGGTGTACCCTATAATGGGAGAATCACATCCAGTTCTATAGTTTAGAAACCGAGTTTAGGAAAGGCTCATGTCTTGCTTTATTTACAGCAGAATTTAAAGCACTTCCTTGTAAGTTACTGTAGGTGAGGAACACCTGAGAGAGTTCATGAGAAAGTACTTTGTAAAGTCTCAGGTACTCGACAGTAACCTATCAGGCTAGATTTTCCTTTAAAACTGGTTAAAAATAATCTGTGATCAGAAGAAGCATAACATACCCCTTGTTCCTTATCCCCTACTTGGAGACAGCACATTTCTCACCAGCTGCCATTTGCTAGAATAGCTGCTTCTAGGAAATCGGCATCATTCAAAGTCCTGCCTTGAACAACATCCTCAGAAAGACCTCTCTGCCTTAATAGTTTTTCCTGAGTAAGTAGCACTCTGTGCTACTTCTCCTTTATAACAATTACAGTTCTAATTAATGTCTGCCACCTGGACTTCAGCACAAACTCACTGAAAGCACGAACCACATTTCTTGTGGAATACTTAGCACCATGCTAGGTGCATAGACAAACATTCGAAATGAAAGTCACAGCATTTTACATCATACCCACTGTACGAATCTAATTGTTACTGTTTGTTCACTTATATATTATCTATCTCCCTTATGAAAATATGGGCTTCACAAGAATAAGTGCTTTGCCTTCCTAATTTCTAGTCCTTTATATTCTTAACACTGGAACTTGGGACATATAGGTGCTCAATGAGAATTTGATAAGTGAATACTGGTCTCTGTATAGGCTGTTGTTGGCTGACTTAATGGAACTTTGAGATCGCCACCTTCCATTTTCAAAGCTCCATGATTGACTGTTGTGAGTACTCCTGGTTTCTACATACAGTAGCCCTCCCCCCATCCCTTCTGCCCTGCTCCGACCCTTCTCCATGATTCCAGTTACCTGCAGTCATCTGGTCTTGAAGCAGATAATCCTCCCACCAAATTATCAGATAAATCAGTAATATTCTAATGCTGCCTTCACAATGCCTAGGTAAACCCCACTTCAAGGTATCACGTAGGGATGTCATCTCACATCACAAGAAGAGGGAGTACAGTACACAACATTTTGAGAGACCACACTCACCTAACTTGTCATAATATACTATATATATAATTGTTCTGTTATTGTTCACCTCTTATTGTGCCTAACATATATCGAAATTTATCACGGTATGCATATATATAATGGGTTCAGTGCTATCTGTAGTTCCAGGCCTCACTGGGGGCCTTGGAACATACCCCAACAGGTAAAGTGGACTCCAGCATTTGAGTTATCTACAGTTCTATTTATTATCCTATATTATATTACAAAACATACACAAAATTAAAGGATGAGAAAATGTTTGAGATCTGTTATATCTTTTTTTTTTTTTTTTTTCTGGGTGACAGACTTATCCAGAGTTACAGGACAATCAGCCACAAAGTTAGCTGCAAAGCTAATCTTTTGCAATATTCTTTTGCAATATTCTTTAAGCAAAAGCCTGTGTTTAAAGGCAGAGGTCTCTTTAGTCAAGGTTCTAGAATGTATGAGAGAGGGGCAAAGAAAAATGATTTGCAGGTGATTGAAAAGTGGTTTTATTCAGTTCTTTTTCTAGTTTCCAGGTTGAAGTTCCTGGTGAGGGAGATAATCACGCATTCATAGATCAGAGGTGAAATCTACTCAAAAAGTGAGAAGTTCAAAGTACTGAGAAGTCAAATAAAAATTAGGGATGTGGAGTTTTATCAGACAGTGGAGTAGCAACAGAAAATTTATGCAGACAAACTTTCCTTTCAACACATGCCCCACAGAGACAAGATGAAATAACCTTTAATGTTCAACCTGGACTAGGTTCTGATTATCACTGCTACGGTAGCTTTAAAAAGAAATTGATGGTGTAGGAAACTGCTAGCAAATATTTTTCTGGACTTTCTTCAAGACATAATGGGTTAGCTCAGTCTCAGAAAAATATATGTAATAGAGGAACAGACTATAAGCATAATGGAGTCTCCCTCTAGTCATTTCAAATGCATGTCCTGACTCATTGTATTAACTTTCGAATGAAAAAAGATCGAAATACAAATTTATTTGTAGTGTGGTATGGCAACCACAGAATTTCTATTTGAAAATCTACTTAAACAACACAACAGCATGATGCTGGTTGTGCCTGCTATTTTGCCAACCTGCAAAGTCATAAACCCTGCTCCTGTGTTTTCTAGTTTCCTTGGTATCTATGGGACACATAGCAAGGCAGCCACTTTGGCCATTTAATGCTTCGTTAGAATACTCAATCTCAAATTTTGCTCAGAACTAAAAAATTGAGCGCGTTTGTTTTTCTTTTCAGTCATTAGTTTGGTATTGAGTGCTGTATTATTAAATTACTGGCTTCTGATTCATATTTGCAATGCTTCTGGAACACTTGGCATAACAGAAGCTGAAATCCTTGCAATAGTGTTGACTTTTGGAGGGGGGGATACCATGGGGTTTACACATTTTAAAAATTTCTCTGAATACAAAAGTTGTTCATTCCTCATGTAGAATTAGTAAATAATGTAGGAAGAAAACAAGACCCCCTAATGCTGTCTCTTGGTCATAATAATCACTTAATATTTTAGAGCATTTCCCCCCACCAGATAGCTAACCATATCATTTGTAAGGAATCATGAACATAAGCTGTTAATGCAGTTTTGTGTCTGGTTTTCTTAACATTTCATATTGTATCTTGAGCACTAATATAGTAGGCATTTATAATGGGCACAGATTTCATAATATATAAGTAACCCTTCTTGTTGAACCTAGATGTAGTGTTCCACATTTTTATAAAATTGGTGATAAACATCTATCCATCTACTTTAAGTCTTTGCCCACACTTCAGATAATTCCCTTAGGAATGCTTCTTAGAAATTAAACTGCAGAGAATATTAGTGTTGAAAATAGCTTATGTTGGAGTTTATGTGTCTGTCTCAGGGTCTGTCCTCAGCACTTTACGTATATACATTTAGTATTAGTTCAATTTTACAGATGGGGGAAACTGAAGCACAGAGAGATTAACTCTCAAAGGTCATAGGGTAAGTGAAAAAGCTGGGATGCTACCCCAGGCGATTTGAGGCTGGAGCTGGTGCTCCTGACCCCTGTGCTGTATGAACTCTCTAATCACTTAGGTAAACATGACCTTCGCAGGTCATCCACATTAGACTTGGAAGTAATAGACCACCTACTTGAACCCCTGGACCCTACAGAAAGTAAGGCCTAGAAAGATTAAGTGACAAAGTCAAATCGCTGGTGGCAGATCTAGGTTTTACATCTTGACTCCTCATCCTGCAGTCCAAACACTTGTTATTCCAAGGGTGACCCATGAACCACAGCATCAGCCCCACCTGGGAGCTTGTTAAAAATGCAGAATGTCAGGTCCTACCCCCAACCCTCCTGAAGCAGAATCTGCATGTTAACAAGATCCTCTGGTGATTCCTTTGCACATTAAAGCTCGAGAAGCTCTGGCAATACACTGTAAACTTGATACATCTTGGTACTTCAATGGAAAATCTGCATGTAAACAGCTAGTATTTCCACAGCATGAAAAAAAAAGTCATTTTTCAGTTAGTTAAAGCTTTTATGAGGTTGAAGCATATGAAACTGCTGTTATTTTAGAGAAAACATTTAATATTGGCAACTTAGTGTGGCTCAACTTCTGTGGGTGGAAAGATAACAATAATAAAACAGGTATTAGTTTGAGTAGAGATTGAACTTGAAGTGGATGAGGTTCTTTATTTCCAGTGAATATACATGTTAGTCAGGAAGAAAACACAATTAAACAATGACATTGTAAATTGGTAAGTGCTACAGGAGAGCATTCTGAGAGCTTTGGAAGAAGGCAAGTGATGTTCTGGAAAATAAACATGGAAAACCATTTGCTTCTGTTAGTGGCAAAAAAAGGCAGGCATCCAAGCCTTAGTCAAAGTATTATATGGGCATCCTCAGAAGCTTCGCAGAATCGGATTTAAAACAATTGGTTAATGGGGCGCCTGGGTGGCTCAGTGGGTTAAAGCCTCTGCTTTCGGGTCCGGTCATGGTCCCAGGGTGCTGGGATCAAGCCCCACATTGGGCTCTCTGCTTGGTAGGGAGCCTGCTTCCTCCTCTCTCTCTCTGCCTGCCTCTCTGCCTGCTTGTGATCTCTCTCTGTCAAATAAATAAAATCTTTTAAAAAAATAGATAAAAATAAAAATAAATAAAACAACTGGTTAAGTATATAAGGTGTTCCACAAAGTTTGGGAGCTATGACTTGCCACTTGAACTAAGAAACAAGGACCATGTTGTCCTTTAATGGTCATAGTAGTTAATGAGAGTTTACAGGTCTCACCCTTTAGGGTGTACGATTTTCATGGGCCCCACTTTGGCCGTTTCTCTTTTTTTGAAGTTAACATTTTCAGGTTGGGTGATGTGAAAAACTGGCTTCCATTACACTATGAATGAAGAGAACAATCTTATGAGTAATATTTAAAGACGTATTTTTTTTTTACCAGAAGCTGTGAATAATCTATAAGCAAGCAGTATGTGTAAATATAAAAACCTTGGTTAAATATTTTCCATTCTCAAGTCCTTTTAGGTATCTTGCTGTTCTAGAAATGAGATTGCGAATACAGATTTTGCATCTTTATATTAGTTGGCTTAGAAGTACTAAATTTGGGGGGAGATGGTTGAATTGGTAATAATTCCACTTTACCATCCATCTTTTTCTTACAAGGTTCCCTTTTTTAGAAAGAACTGACCTACCAGTTGTTGGGCCCATAATGAGGTACAATACTGTTCAAAGCAGTCCGAAGAGCATGAGAAGGAAAGTATCTGAGACCAA